>NC_052621.1:20128160-20224839 GCF_016545825.1 Eucalyptus grandis
AGAAATTAACGTGCTTAAGCCGAGTAATTCTTTCAGATAAGATCAGATTTGATCTCTGCTTTCTTTGCAGGCTGACCGTTTGTTCTTTTAGCCGCTAGAACAGAGCAATCCTTGGGGTTGCCCTGTTCACGGGGTTACTCCTTTGAAGTCTCTTTTTTCCCTTTTAAACAGTTTTGTGGAGAAAGATAATCATTTGATGCTTTCGTTCTGGGCTTGAACTCTGATAAAGAATTACCTCAGATTTTATTTATTAAGTTTCAAAGTCATGTCTTTTTCCTTATCTAATGATGCTTTATGTTTTGGCTAATTTGAAAAGGATTGGGGGATCTGGTATGGACCTCAGAAGCAAAGCAAGAGTAAGTTCCTCTCTTTATAGATAATCTAGCAACTGGTTGTTCAGTAGCTCGTAAATTCGTTTTTCCCAATCCCTGACGTGGACTCCTATGTCGAATTACCTATAGACTCTTAATGGCCCTGTCAGCGATCCATCGAAACTTCCCAAGTGGAACTATGATGGCTCGAGCACTAATCAGGCCCCCGGGGAAGATAGTGAAGTGATCCTGTAGTAAGTGTTCATCACATGGGTTTCTGTGCATAGCCTCAAGTCTCCTCTTGTTTGATATAAATTTAGTCAGATCAGTGATGGTTTTTTAGAGCTCGTGTGTTTCTTGAATAGCGACTTCTTACCTGTCTTTGGTATTAATTCAATGACATGTACAGTCCCCAAGCAATTTTCAAGGATCCATTTAGGAGGGGCAACAATATCCTGGTGACTTCTTTTTCTATTTAGCGGAATGAGTTCTCCATTTATCAGTTTTGACTTGATGTTATAGCATATTTTTTAACGAAATGTCATTGGTTTAGGTCCTGTGCGATGCCTATACTCCAGCTGGAGAGCCAATCGTGACAAACAAGAGGCATGCTGCTGCCAAGATATTCAGCCATCCTAATGTTGTTGCTGAAGAGCCCTGGTAATTTCATTTGTCGTGTTTTCTCATTTTGATTTATTATTTTTTTCCCTCTTTGACTCCCTTACCGTTTGTACGGGTTTAATACATGAGAACAGGTATGGATTGAGCAAGAGTATATCCTCTTGCAGCGAGATGTGAAGTGGCCAACTGGATGGCCTGTCGGTGGCTATCCCGGTCCTCAGGTATATCACGGTCCGCTTAAATTCCAGTTGTATCTGTTGCCATATGCCATCATCCCTTTAAACAAAAGAAGGGAGCAAGTGCATCGCATCTCATGCTCTTCATACAAGTTTATTCAGAAGATGGAGTTTCTCAATTGATGCATAATGTTGTAGCAGATATGTCCACAATGTTTTGTATAATGCATCAGTTCTTCCAGAATTTATACACTAAATCGTTGTGGTTCAACAGGGACCATACTACTGTGGCATTGGTGCAGACAAGGCTTTTGGGAGAGATATTGTGGACTCCCATTACAAGGCCTGCTTATGTGCTGGAATCAACATCAGTGGCATCGAGGGCGAAGTCATGCCAGGCCAGGTTAGAAAACATATTTTTGGAAAGTAGTCACATTACATGTCATCAATTCTTATTTCCAGCCAATATATTCAATTTTCAACCCTTTTCTTATCTTATTCCTGTGTAGTGGGAATTCCAAGTTGGTCCTGCCGTTGGCATCTCAGCTGGAGATGAATTGTGTGGGTAGGCCGCTATATTTTGGAGGTAATGTGACGGCCTACGTTGGATTTTCATGCAGTAGTAATACTCTCTTTTAGGTTTTTTGCTTATTTAATCAGTTGGTATTACCAGAGGATCACCAAGATTGCTGGCGTTGTCCTTTCATTTGATCCCAAGCCTATTCAGGTTCGTCCACGGCCCTTCATATTAATCGTTCTTCATGCTTATGTAGGACAGCTTCGTGTTCACATTGCCTTTATTATCATCAGGGAGACTGGAATGGAACTGGTGCACACACAAATTACAGGTAACATAACGTCACTGATTCTTGTCTATGCTTTCCTATGTTCACACCTTTCTGCCCTCAAACAAGCAGAGGAGACTTGCCACTCATATATTTGCTGAATTTAATGGCCGGGTTGCAGCACCAAGTCAATGAGGAATGATGGTGGATATGAAGTCATCAAAAAGGCAATAGAGAAGCTTGGACTGAGACGCAAGGAACACATTGCGGCATATGGTGAAGGCAACGAGCGTCGTCTCACTGGGCACCATGAGACAGCTGATATCAACACCTTCGTATGGGTAAGGAGAATCGGATGCCTCTGAAACTTGGAACTTTAAGCATGTTTATTGTTGCTCTTAGCCCTATTCGGATTGCAAGCTAGCATCTTTAGACGCTTTATCGAATGGTGGATTGACACTGGGTTTTTCAGCAGGGCTTTGTGAGCCGAGGTGCTGATATTGGAGTGGGAAGAGACCCTGAGGAAGCTGGGAATGGTTCTGGTCAGACCTGCATCCACATGGATGTGGTCACTTCCTTGATTGCAGAGACCACGATCCTCTGGAAACCATAGAGTTCCTCTCCGCTTGGGAACGATCGTGACGTGACCATCTTGATCAGGGGAAATGTCGTTTAAGACAGGACCATTCCAAGTATTTCCTTTCGTCTTCTTTTCATTGCGGAGTGTTTCTACGGGTAGAACAGCATCTGCCTTTTCTTTTATCTCCTTATTTTCTCGCAGCTTCTGCCAGTTTCTCCATACCATATATATGCCGATCGGTGATGCCGCAAGAGAAGCATATCGCTTCCTTGCAATATCGATTTGAGTCTGCTGTAGTTGGTTGAAAATAAATGGCGACAGGGTCAATCTTTGACTGATGCAAAGTGACTAATTCTCTTGGCAAAGTTTTTTCAGTTTTACGTGATTTATCAGATGCGTATTTTTCGATGTTTATGCCATTTAAAGCCAGAAGTACAGCCAGCCCCTAAGTCCCTTCCCTTTAGGACTTCTTTCGAAATTCAAGCTGTTTCGTGCAAGATATATAGAAGAACCAGAAGTGCAACAGTCGCCCTTGACATTCCCGATGGATTTGTGCAAGTAAAGGATCCAGGCCTGACAGACGTCTATTATCAAATTGCCCTTCCTGAGGCCTCTTCACCTTTGGAAAAAAATCCAATATACCGAAGTATCATGTGAAGTCAGACAGCGACATTTAACAAACATAAATAGTAGAAGATATAATAATGCCATGCTTCATAGCGGACTACATAATCAAGTAACACAAAATTAAGAAAGCATTATACTAGAAGCACGTCTGCGTCATATACAATAAGAGAGGAAATTCCTTCTGCTAGCAATACTTCAGTTGGGTTCCGGAGTCTATTCAAGATGTATGATCCCAGTTAGTGAAGCGCAATCAAGATTGGAGAGGTACTTGTTTTTAAGCTATATTGGTGCACTCACATGGATTGTCATTACTCACGGAAGTAGATGTATATCGAAAGGTTTGGTAAAAAGAAATGCGTTTCGAGATGTTAAAAGCATGAAATCTTTCAAGTTGCAAGGCATGACTCATATTGACTAAAGCCTGATCTGCGTAGAACCCACCAAACAGACTTTAAGGTAGCTTTGTCTTTATGGACAAAGCATTTCTAATATATATCCTAACAACCTATCGCAACATATAGAAAACTCACAACAGCACACATGGAACGCCATCAACAGGACATGGAACATATGCGACATCGATCAATGTGCTTAGAGATTCTGTCCATGTCGGACTTTGTACGATTTGATGTTACCCCATGTCGTTCATCCAATGTGCAGTGGTTTGTAACCAGCTGTATCAGCAAATTGCAATTTTGCATCTTTATCAAAAGGAGTGACAATAGAGAGAATAAAAAAAAAACAAAAGGTTCGGCTCCACGTCTTCTAACTGAGTCTATGGGCCGAAGAAGCGAAGAGTGGGCTAGATATTACGATGAAAATACCATTTGGATCAGGATTAATTAATCTAATCGCTCAGGACGTCAGGAGGAGAGAAGCTTCACCACGAGGAAATAGTCCCAAAACGCCAAATCTCACCTAATGCTTTCGAACACCTACGAAGCCAACACCAATGAAACAGCCCATCAGTTGAATGCTGACAACAAAAACAGAAGGGATACTCACCATCAGGTGCGAGCATTATTATATAACCTTTCCATAAGAAAAAGAACGACTGTAATGCCCTTATCAATTTGTAGAAGCACATTCCAGCGTCTTCCCTTGCTTTCCTACTTACCCTTCAAATCTAATGAACCTTGCTGTCCCTTCGTTCCTAGCAGAAACCAACACTCTCATCCATTAGCACTGCGATTCGTATGGAGGTCATAAGAAGAGCAAGAGGAATTGATGATGGCGTGGATGCTGTCAAAGAAGCTGCAAGGGCTTGGTACTTGCATCGATCCGGGTCGGAGCAAAAGCCTACTCATGAATATTGCGAGACGGCCTGGAGTCCAAGTCCCAAACCTAAACCGTCTCGTTACAAGCTTGAAGCCACGAAGATGGCCAAATCTGAACCTGATGCCACCGAGGCTCAGAGACATGATCGAGGAATTCGTAAGGAGAATTCTCTGCTCGACTCATATGAAATAGAAACTATATGCAGGCAATTGGACCAGTTCATAGAATACTGTCGGCATGAAAAGGATGGTAATTCTAGAGCAAGAGCTCATCATCATCATCAGAAAAATAAAAGTAAAGAGGGCAGCAAATTAGGGAGGAAAGTGAAGGTGCTTTGGCAGAGGCATGCGTTGATGTGCGGGGCTCCTGAAGATGTGATCAAATCGATCGCTCTCAAGACTCGCGGAGTGTCACAAGCCAGCTTCACCTCGTCGTCCTAGGTCTTCTACTTCATCTGTTGTTGGGTCATTGTATATGAAGGATTCAGTACACCTTCTCTTTTCTTGTGGGCATTGTACATTAGTATACATATGTCCGCGAAAATTATTCAATTGGGTCTAAATGTTCTCTCCCTCATTATCTGATCGAGCAACTCTTGCTGCTAACAAGCATACATCTCATCAGACAGCGATAAAATACTTGTGCCTGTGATGAACCTAAAATATGTCGATTTTGTTTCCAAATGGAAAGGACCAGAAAAGAGAAGAGGTAAGTTTGTCTTATGAGACCGTTTTTTTTTGGGTCATAACTATGAGGCTTAAAATCTTGGTATGTTCGCATGAGAATTCTCTTAAATATCCCTCTAACTCAGTTCATACGTGAATCTAAAGAGTCATACTGAACAACCCTGGAGTTAGCTGATGCAAGTGACATGGCGATTGTTCTCGTTCACAAATTCTTGGTCGGGGCAGACCCTGGGAGTGATGATGGAGGCCCCACCCCCAATCTTTGCAAACATGCATTAGCTGGGCTGATTGATCCCATTCCTA
The DNA here is from genome assembly GCF_016545825.1 of Eucalyptus grandis. NCBI lineage: Eukaryota > Viridiplantae > Streptophyta > Magnoliopsida > Myrtales > Myrtaceae > Eucalyptus > Eucalyptus grandis. The sequence goes on from NC_052621.1 coordinate 20,133,528, forward strand.
CTGCAAACGTCTAAAGTTCACTTAAGCACGGCAAGTTTTCTAGCGTATTTACAATCGTGCAAGACAAGAAAACTCACAAAGTCTATTAAACATATGCTATTAAAAAAATCAAAATAGGACTTGTATCGTGGACACGAGTCACTTAGGAGTTTACGTGCTTCAATTCCAGAAGTTTGTATTCCTTATTGAACGGTGCTATCAAAACATACCACGATTACTCTTTTACGATCTCATTTTACCAAGCACGCCAAAACTGAGCTCTCAACTAAGTTCAGGAATTAAGCGACCACAAAAACCAAAAAACCTAAGTTCAGGAATTAAAGCTGCTATCAACCACAGGCACAAGACGGCAATTTCTATTTGGAAATTTTAAACAACGATCGTCAACAATCAAATAAAAGTTGTCCAACTCCTCCAAGTTCTCTCAAAGAAGACCTAGTTAAGTGCTCTAATCACTCAAATTGACCCACTTAGCTGTATAGTTTATATCCGGTTCACCTCGTGCTCCACCGCCACTACAGAGGTACACGCTTCTTCAACATAGAGTTGAAGAGAGGTCCTTGAAAACGAATATATCGCTACCCACTAAAAATGCACGTCCGCATAGACAACAAACAAATCAACAAACAGGTGGAAGGGTGTAAGGCTGGAAGCAAAAGCAGCAATCACACAATCAGTTAAAAGATAATTAAACAATCAGAGAAGAAGAGATTTCTCCTTAATTGCCATTGAAGATAGTTTACTTTCTAAGCAGTATCATTCACAACAGACGCTAAATTGCATGCAGAAGCCCAAATTAAAACTAGGAATGCATCTCGGCGATCAAACCTAAGCCATTCAACATATGTTAGTCATAACTGCATTTTACAGAGACAGGACGAACTGAGAACCAAAAAGAGCTTGACCAAGCAAAGCTAAACCCAAGATTCTAAACAAGCTACAATAACATCTACCGCATCTTTCTTCGCTTAGGCATGCCACCACTAGGACCAGCTCTACCTGGCCTGCCACCACTAGGACCAGCTCTACCTGGTCTGCCACCACTAGGACCAGCTCTACCTGGCATGCCACCACTAGGACCAGCTCTACCCTTCCCAAAAGCCTTCATCTTCCTCCTCTTTCTCTCCTCCTCACTGTCAGATTCATCACCTTTCTCTCTATCTGCATTGCTTGCTTCTCTCTCCAACTCCTCCCATGTCTTCCCCTTCTCTTCCTCTGAATCTTCTTCTGAATCTTGGTCCTCATCCTCCTCAGACTCCACCAACGACTCACTATCAGAAGGCGCATCTTCCGAATCAGATTCGGACTGCACATCAGATGGTTCATAGCCTTGGTCTGATTCCTCTGATTTTTCACTATCTGAGTCACTGACTTCCAAATTCAAAAACTCCCAGCCTCCATCATCTATGAAGCTCTGTGGATCATCAGTTATGGTCTTCAATATCTGTCGCCAGTTCAGATTCAATCTGCTTTCATAGTACTTGATGTCTGTTGTGTCAAGCCATTCCTTGATTCCATCAAGAGATGTAGAAGGGATGGAATCAATTCTAAGTACATCCCGCTTGAAGTCCTTGAAAACTATAGTCATATCAAAGTTCTTCTGTCCAAGACCAACTCTCTCCAAGTTCACAATCTCAATCTCGCTCAGTGTCACCACAAGAAAAGGAGTCTCTATCAGTTCCACCAGACAGGTTGAAGTTGGAACAATGAAAGCTGAAGCCTTGTAGGGAACCCCATGAAAGCCAAGTTCCCTTAGAGGCTGATCAAATTCAAGGTCCAGCCCACCAAACTGGGGCTGGCCCCAGAGATCATTTACCCGGTTCACAAAGTTCTGGAAATCCATGTTAATCTTGTTCTTCCTATCCCTCTCCCGTTGCTCCTCTTCAATCTCATCAGGGTCATAGGCAGATCTCTTCCCACCACCTAAGGTTTGGACCACATCCATCACCTCAACATAGAACTGCACATCCTTGGTTTTCCGGTTACCAACCATTATATGATTGTGCAGGTGAAAATGCAAAAGGGTTATCATCTCCTTCTCTGCTGGCTGGAAAAACGCATGTTTAATATTTCCAAACAAGATATCTACACGTTCATCCTGCCTGGTGGTAGAATACCGAAAACCATTAACATGAGCCTCAAGTGTACCAGGTATCTTTCTTCCACGACCTCCAAAAGCTGGACGGATCCATAGGTCAGACAACTTTATTGGCTTCATTCTGTTCCCTGCAAGTTGGAGTTTCTCTTGAGTAACTAAAGTTGCCCTTTCAGCTCTCTCGGACTCTCTAGCCATAACTTGTCGTCTAAGAGTTTTTATTTGCTGCACGACTTCGCTTATGTGCCTGGAGTCCTTGGAACGGAAAGCTACCTCCTTCAAATAGATAGCACCTTGGAATTTCGACGTGTTGCTGTCATGAGGATTGAAAGGAGTTCCAGGGACATTAAAAATAATCCGAATGTAGCAATTGCGATTGGTGTCCTGCTGGCTTGAGACTGTCCTTATGGTTGCAACATGGAATGGGACAATACTCCCATATATAGGCAAAAGAACGGCTTCATTCTTCTGGTCAACCTGAATCATGGAATCCCTAGGAGGTGGTAAATCATTAACACTTTTATAAGCAACAAGGTCTGTCGAAGTCTTGGCAGCATTTCTGTTGTCTCCAGCCCCAGAGCGTCCACCAGCAAGCCGCCGTGCAGTTTCCTCATTTTTTTGACGAGCCAATTCTGCCTGGTGCTGCCTTCTTAGCTCCTCCTTTGATTCCTGGTTGTCTGACCTGAGTGTTGTCTTGGACATGAATGTGTCCGCACCATTAGCCTCAGGTTTGGGTTTCGGCCTTTCTTCTTCTTCCTCATCCTCATTGAATGAGTAAGCCACGTCCTTCACAGCTTTAGAGCTCATATGAGTGGCAACATCTGATTTTTCTTTTCCAACAATGACTGTATCCGCAAGCAGCATAGAGAAATTTTGGTTCTTTGGGTTGTTTGTCTGGTTCTGCAAATTCTGGAAACCAAGCGATACATTAAAGACCATGTTTTCTTTAATAATTCTCTCGTTTTTGGCATTAATATTCAACCCTGACTCCCGAAATTCAAGACCCATTCCCGTCCCAGCTGACTTCGTCAAGTTTGGTAGTAGTTCAGGAGCATCCTTCTCAACTACTGACAAGGCTGCCTGATAGGCTGCATGGAGCTTTTTCCCGGGCTTCAACATGCTAATTGCTGCTTCATGGGCCTTTAGAAGCACTTCATATGCTTTACTCTGCAAGGGATTGGCATCAATCAAGAACGTCCTTGCGCAATTAGAGCAGTAACTGTTATAACGAGATCCAACCGCGCATATAATCACGCTTGCAGAATCATAATAGAGTAATTCGTCGTTGCTGGCTGCACTGGGCCTCAGGTCAAACTCTCCTCCACTCTGGAAAATAGGAGGATAGCAAATATCAATGCTATCCACCTTCAGCTTTACCTTAGCTCTAGATGGATCCAATATGGTTTTCTCAGTTTCATCCATCAACGATGAATGAGTCACTTTCTTCTCCTCATCAATAACATTCTCTAGTTTCGGAACCACATAGTTCTTCAACACGTTAGCCGTCAAATGTGCTGCCTTTTTCACATTTAAAAGCTCAGCATCATCCTTGACAGCAAACAAGTCAGACAACCCATTGGTCACATCACCAAGCTGAAAATCAGCAGCCTTAAGCTTTTCCGCCCATGTCTCCAAAAGCTTACCTTCCGGAGCCTCTCTTGCTATATACCCGACAACAGGTACTTGTTGACCATCTTCCTTAGAAAGAGAGCGGACGGCACTGAAAATGGCCTCCATTAGAGCAGTCCCATCATCACTTCTTGCCTTCACATGAATCACCACTTCGACTCCCACAGCTTCCTTAGCAGTTCTTTCAACAGGTTGAAGTACATCTGCCTTCTTTTGGCTGCATAAAAAGTGGATCTGCTTCTTCATGAAAACCATTATAGTCTCTGGGAACTCGTAACCCAGCAACCACATGTTTAAAGCTGAAGATTTGAGATACCGAAGGTCCTCTGAATTAGGAGGTGCAGCTATTGCCAGAACATCAGAAGAACCCCACAAGTCATTCCTATGGTCATTCCAGTGAGTATAAAGAGTCTTCAAACGCTTTGCAAAATTTTCCAACTGAATCTTATACGCAGGTCCAGCCGCTGCAGCCTTTCCATTAATGCTTTGCCCATTTCCACTTCGATGATCGCCCATTTACAAACACCACACTTAACACCAGCCTGATAAGAGGCAAATGAAATACAAATCAACACAACACAATACAAGTTTCTTATTTTCATAGTAATAGAACATACAGCGTAGGAAGCATAGGAAGAAAATTCTTAGCAGAGCTGATATTTTCCTTATCAAACATGCAAATAAACTCGTGGCAGAAGAGAGTCCAGGTTTATCAATGTGTCAAGAGATTGAACCATCTAAAGCCCGTATATTAGTAACGTCAGAAGGCTCATCACACTGTATTTCAAAGAATTTATGTGTTGCATGCAAAGAAATTATCCATGATAAATTCCAATCTAATCTCCCCTTTTTCTTTCCCATGTTAATCTTTCTGAAATAAGAAACAGTACTGAGGCTAATGCAAACTGCCTTTTACAGTAATGGATGCATAGTCATGACGTAACCAATTTTATGACAATTAAAAAATGCATAAACAGATGCAAATATATAACTATCCATATCTATACTATTCTAAAAAGTTGAAAATATCCCTACAAAATTTAAGACACATTTGGTAATAGTTTGTTAATTGTAATCTAATGGGCGTAACCGTCCAACCTGAAGTGATGCAAGTGGGGGGCATAGCCCAAGTCAGATCTAGCACATTTTTAATCACTAGATGAGCAATTTGTAGATCCACAGGAAGACGGGCAGCCACTGCTTTGCTACATTAAGGAACAGATCAGGAAGTCAAGGCTACAATTAGTGGCACCACAACTCACACACATCCCTTCACAAGGCCAATTGAATAAAAGATTACGATCAAAGGCGCATACAGAATTCAACCATGAGGCCACAATTTCCGCAAGCAAAAATACTAATGACGATATTTGTCCGCAGAATAGTAAGTCAGCTACTGCTTAAAACATAATTTTCAAACAAAAAGATGCCCAAAATTTTTTCATTATCTTCAGTCAATTCGTTTCTCCCTGCATTATCTTCCGCATACTCCTCCAGCATATTCAGATAAACATGCCTTCTACTCTGTCGACATAATTATCCTACTTATCGAAAATTGTACAATCCCAGAAATCAACGCCATAGCATTCCCTTCCCTCTCGCTCCCACACGGGCCGGCGATCACACTCCTCAGTCCTTAACACGCCCACCCTACCCCACACTAAGTAAATCGTCCTGACAACTTTTTTCGTTCCAATCGACACTTGGAAATATCACCCCCGGCGGTCAAAATCCAGCAAAATCCCTCATTTCGAGCAAAACCCTAAGCGCACCCTCCGGAAACGACACGAAACGAACTGCAAAGTGAAGAAATCGAAGGAATGGCCCAAAAACGCAAAACGATCGAGGACCCGACGGCTCCGTCCAATCGAGCGAGGAATCGACTGCTCCTCGATCGAAAGGCAGAGGAGGAAGCGACGAAGAAACGGAGCGAGAATCGCGAAAAGGAGAGAAACGCCTACCGTTCTCCCGGACTCGCTGCGGCGACGGAGGAGGAGGAGGAGGAGGATGGCGGCGGCGGCGGCGGCGGCGGCGGCTCCGGCGGCCGTCCGATTTGCCGATGCAGAAGGAGGAGGAGGGATTTCGCGAGGAGTAGAGAGAGAGTGAAGGGGAGGGAAGAGAGGGAACGAAGCGTGCCCTAATGGGGAGAACTGAAATGGAGCGAGGGAAGTCGGTAACATCATATGATAAAGGAAAATCAGCAAAAAAAAATAAAAATAAAAAAAAATTCAAACGGAAATAAAAAAAAAATAAAATATTATTTTAAAAAAAAAAAGCCCTCCAAAATATAAAAACACGAACGAGAAGTACAACCTGCGATATTTGTCTTAAAAACTTGTTTTTTTTTCCTTTTTTTTTTGCCGGATAATGCACTAGCTTATTTAAATGATTTAATCTACAGAGGTATAATGGAAATGGACAATTTTTTTTTTCTGGTAATTGCTTCCGTCTTTTCTTTTTCAAAATGCCCTTTAATTTCTATATTAAATAGAAGGCCCTCAACTTTTAGTGAAATCTTAATTATGTCCCGAGCTTTTCTTTATTGAAAATAATCTCCTGAGATTTCACCCTAATGACAAATATACCTCACGTGTTTAAATATTGACACTAGTTTCTTCAACATTATCAACATTATGACCAACTAGAGGTTTATTATAAAAAAATTGTGTCTCATCAAGACCCGATAAAACCTTCATATGAGCTTATGGTAATAATCTTGATGAAATCGGTCATGATTATTAGATAGGTATTAGAGTGAAAGTTAAGAATTTTTTTAAGATAAAAAAACGTTTGGGGTAGAATTGAAATTACACATATAGTTTGAGGGGTTTTTAAAGGAAATTAACCTTTAAAAAAGGCTATAACTATGTAAAAATCTAAATGTTAAAATTTGAAAAACAAATATCAAATACATGGATATAACTATCATTAATATTGTGCTTTATTGATAAAAAAAAAATCTCTCACTTCTAAATTTCAACTTCTCTTTATTTTTCCTTCTCCTCTCATTTCCTCTAGACATATTTATGTTCTTATAAATTTTAAATTTCTCATTGGAGTACAAATTAGTAGCTTTTACATATAAATGATCTAGGTTGTAAAATTGTGAAAATTTGCCTATAAATGAATTCTTGTCTTATGACAAAAAAAAAAAAAAGAATTGTTGTCTTGATAATTATACCATTTCTCAAATACAACTATTAATCCAAAACAAAAATACGATTTCGTATTTATTCTTTGTCATTAATATTATGACTTTGGTCATCATCGTCGACTCTTCTTAACTCGATCAAGTGATAAAGTGTGCTACTCTAATGTTCACACTGGCTATATCATATGTAACTGTTAGATCTCTATGATTGATAAAGATGGTAGACTTTTCTCTTTTGTGGAAATAATCTCAAAAATCTTAATTCCTTGCGTTAGACTTTATTTCAAAACACAATTAAACTTAATGATTGTTTCTAGACAAACCTTGAACTTATTGGGTATGAAAATCGGTCGACCATCGAGCTCGTAAATCTCACGCGCACAATTTTGCACAAATAAAAAGGCTATGTCTGTCCTGAAATTACAAATTAATGCATGGAATTCGAAAAAAAAAATTAGAAACCACAGACCCGAGAGAGAGAGAGAGAGAGAGAGAGAGAGGAGGTAATGTTTTTTGTCATCGCTGATTGTCATTTCTACTATTTCTAGTCATATCATGTGAAGAAGTGCTCGTTTAACAGCGTTTTCCATTTGTTTTGTCCATGCCTTGGTCTCTGGAGGTAATGTTTTTGTCATCGCTGATTGTGATTTCTACTATTTCTAGTCATATCTTGTGAAGAAGTGCTTATTTAACAGCATTTTCCATTTGTTTTGTCCATGTCGTAAGTCTTTTAATAAGACAACAAGAAGTCAACCTCAACCCATCTTTCATTCACACGCAAATGCATTCGAGAACGTACTGCCTAACCATCTCTGTGCAAGAGTAATTCGTGACGGCAACAGCTATCACTCATCCACCTGAACCCAATGAGGATGCAGGGCCCTCATTGCTGCATGGCCAATGGCACCATAATTCTAAGACGAAATTATCTTATGATTTGTAAGAAGAATCGTACACGCAAGATTCACGCACTCTTGACAGCCAACAATGAACAAGGGGTTTATTAAAATAAAGTTATTACATTCAAGGGGTATTTTGAAATAAATTCTACTCTCCAAAGAACTTTTGAGAGATTGTCACCATGGGATAATTTGATATTATTTCTTTTTTTAATTGGCGAAAAAAAAAAGGATTATGTTAATAGTCAAACAAGTAGGGAGTCTAGTCAAGATGCGGTACAACCAACATGACGGTCAGAGAGCTAAAGTAAGATGAACAACAGTAAGATCAAAGAGACCGTGACCGGGCTGACCGACCGTGAAACACCTCGCTTTCGATGAGGAGAAGGGCAAAGAGCGAGCGGAGGACGCGGGGAAACATTCAAAGACAGCAAAGCTTGTGCACGAGCGTGCGATGCAGTGCTTGTAGAGAATGTCCCGGAATCATCGGCGCAGTCGCCAGTCCCGATAACAGTGCAGAGGCCAGGTGTAAGATTGGGATCAGATCCATACGAGACGGCCTGTGAGGGGTTTACCGACGCAGCCGAGGCTTGTGAGCCGGCCTCGTTCGGTGGGGTCTGTGCGTGGAGGGGACGTGGGCTTGGGACAGGAGGAAGGCTCATCATTGCATGTTTGAGGCATGCTGGGCCCTGTTGTTGGACCGTTGGCTCGATAAACATGTTTTCTTATTTCATTTTCACTCATATTTTTATTACTCATCAAGAGATGTCCGCTTTATGTCTGTTAAAAAAATATGAAATGCTTAGCTCTTGATACACATTGGGCTTGTCAAATGAGCAGATAGAAAATAATCCAATTTGAATTGACCCATTGTTTATGCAATACGATCTTAATGAATTATACCCAATGTTGCCCGAAACCAATCTGGGCTTTAATTCTTGGGAATTTTTGTCTTTAAATTGTGTCTCTGAAAAATGAGTGACTCTATTGACAAGCTTGCTGAGTCAGTGAAGGAGCTCGGGTCGGCAGCTAGGACTTTGCGTGGTGCACGAGCAACATGGAGATGTGGCTGAGCGCATGGACAAGAAAACCTGCATGGACGAGTTTAAGGGTTGAATTATGGATGGGAGTGTGATGACGGTGGTGAGGCAAAGGGGGATGGATTTGGTGTAAGTGACGAGCAATGCTCCATTGCTCTCGTGAATCGCTTTGCTTTTAGGAATCAGTAAGCCACGGTGATCGGAGTACATCCGGTAGCTTTTTGTTTGCACCTCCTAAGAGACGCTCACGCACGCAAAGTGAAAATGGATGCTTGACTATCGGTACAAGTTTTGAAATCTTGTAGGGATAACAATTTCAAAAACATATTTGGCTATGCTCTTTTGTAGTAAAGAAGCGTGATTTTCAATTATTAGTAGACTGGTTCCGTTTTGAATGGAAGTTCTGAAAGCAATTTTATTTAAATTGTCACTTAATTGTAATAAAATGAGAAAATTAAATTTCTCATCTTCACTTGAAAAGGAGCTTTTACTGTGATGTTTTATGAAAATAGGGAAGGGAAGTCGTTCTTTTTATTCTAAATTCAACTGTCGATGTCAACGCGTTGAAGTGGAAAAGAGGGAAACGACGCGGAAAAAAAGGGAAAAGAAAAAAATGGGGAGGAGAGGTGAATTTTCCCTTGGTAAAATTGATAGATAATCCAATGCTGAGAATAAAAACAAAGGTTAGAAAATGGGTCTACTTCATACGCAATTTAGCTCAAATTCAAGTAAACTTTATCTACGGTGGCCCATTCAAACCTATGAGTTAAAGAGCGGGTTTACAACTCATGTTGCCACCGCTAGAAAAGTTAATGTGAATGAAGATTTGGGCTATTTTTCTTTCATTTCAAACTGAAAAGAAAATCGTAAAACAAAAAAGGAATTCCCTCTATAAGATAGACTGAATGATAGTCATTGAATTGAATTATTACATATAAAAGTATTCTACCGCTAAGAAATATCAAAGTAAATGGACAATTCTTCATTACTTTTACCGAGAATATTTAATATTACCGAGTCATTTTTCTGGATCTTTTATTTTTATTCTTCTCTGCTTCAATTTTAATTATTTATGGAGAAGCTTTATTTGGCTTTAAATGATAGAGAGTCTGAATTGACTTTACAAATTTATTTTTTCGTTAAGTGATTTACAAATAATAAATTTTGGGCCCTAAAGTTTCCGGCCAAGATGATAGATTGGGCGCCTTTTCCGCCTTTTCCATCACAATGATATAATATACCCCTATTCTTAATCCCAATAATTTTTCTTTCTTGATCTAAAAAAGATACTATGTCTTATTTCCACATTTAACTTGATCTCTATCTTTTCCTTCTTTTCTAAGTCTCTTTGAACATTTATTTAACTTATCTATGAATAAAATGTCTAATAAAATGCTAGAACACGATAATTTTTTTTTTTTTGTCTATCTTACTCAATTCTCAACTTGCTCTCAAATCTTTACCTTGCCTCTTTTACAGAGTGTAGAAAATTGAACTTCACACGTAGAATTAAACATCTCCACCCCAGTTCCCTTGAAAATGTGGGGAATCGAATTCCTCACTTCCCCCATTCCCATGTGAAAGGGTGGACTATAAAATAGTAAAAAGTAGGGAAAATTGTTCAAAAAGTTTAAAACTTATTACACTTTTGCGAATTTAGTCATAAACATTTTTAATTTTGTCAATTGAATCCTAAACTTATTAACATTTTGCTAATTGTCCATCACACCAATTTTGATTAGAAATCACTTACATGAATATTAGCAATTTCACATGGTGTGATCGGCATTGACGTAAATAATTTATAATCATATTTTAAATATTTTTAAAGTATATTTATTTATTCTTTTCTCTTTCCTTTTTTCTTTTTCTTTTTCTTTCTGCTCTTGGAGATCAACTAGAGGTGACCTTGTGAAGCTTGCCCTCGTTGACTCTGGTCGAGGTCGAGCCTTGCTAAATCTAACAAGGTTAAGCCTCACCATATCTAGGCAAGGCCGACCTCACCTAGTGATGGCAAGGTTGCCTTTGCGAGTTAGCGAAGGAAGAAGAAGGGAAGGACAGAAAAATGAAAGATAACAAGATAAGTAAATAAATTCAAAAAATATTAAAATATTATTTTATATAGTCCATGTTAGCATTGATCACACCACGTAGGACAACCAATGTTCATGTCAACAATTTTGCATCAAAATTAACCAAATGGATTTAATTGACAAAATATGAAAATATTTAGAACTCAATTGAGAAAATAAAAAAGTTTAAGACTAAATTGACAATAATGCAATAGGTTTAGAACTTTTTTTAACAATCAATAAAAGCACCGTAAGGGTATTTTTAGGAATTAATTCTTGTAAGTTTCAAGTTTTATGTATGTAGCTATAACCTTATAAGTTATCTTTTGTGTTTCTAGCGCAAAAAAAGTTATCTTTTGTGCAAATTCACGACCCAACAGGATGGCTCGAAAATTAAAGCTCTCTCTTATCCCATCAAAGTCGTCCTCTAAGTAATCAAGTAAGAAAAATATATCCATGCTTTGTTGAATATAGTCGTAAGTATCAATCTCTATTATCGAATAAATTATCAGATTTTGCAAAATTACATTTGTAGCTACTTTTCTAAATCATAAAATTCCTAATTTGGAGGACAACGTCAATGGTAGAATATATGTTTTTTAAGGTTCCACCTCAGTTTTTGCGGCAAAGGAATCTAGCATTCGTAAAGATCCATATGGAGGGCAAGCATTAGGACAAGACTTTTAGAGATTATACTGAGTCTCTTCAAAAGATGATCAACCTCTCGTTCAGCCTTATAGAAGCTACAAAATCATTTAGGGAATAATTCCCCTATTAAGTCATAAATTTGTTTTATATTTATATATATATATATATATATATATATATATATATATATATCAATTCAATTATCAATTTTTCAATTTTGCCAATATAGGCATGTATGTAGTCCTTCTGAGCCTATTACCGTGGAAATTTCGTCACGTGGAATTTCATAAATAAATTTAGGATTATATTGGAAAAATTGAAAAGTTTAGAACTGAATTGACATTTGTACGATTTGTTTAGAATTGAGTTGGTAATTTTGCCAATCGTTGGAGATGTCATTGGAGCAATTGGTGCTCAGCCATTCTTTCTAAGCAAATTGTAATTTCATCTTACTATATATGATTTTTTAAAATTTACATTGCTAGGATGCTTTGTTATTTATCAACATTTTCCTTTTTAGATTATATATGTATTAGGGGTGAGCATATCGGATAAACCAAATCAAGAACCACCTGGACTGGACTAAACCATCCGCTTGGTCCAGTTCTCGGCTTTAGGAGGAAATCAGACTGGACCGACTCTTTTTGGAAAAATATATATTTTTAAATTTCTTAAAAATGACAATAAACCCTAAAATAGTAATAATTCCTAGTATCTTTCTAGTTTTTTTTTTTTTTTTTTTTTTTTTTGCGAAGTGGCTAGTTCTATGAGACTGGACCGGTTGTTCCGGTCTAGTTCTCGATGCTAGGACTGTCCAGTCCAATCCCTGGGCCAAAAAAATGGGAAACAGTTCTCCCAGTCTAGTTCCCGGTTCCTAGATGGAACTGAATCGGACCGGGAACCAATCGCCTCTAATAGATACATTGGAAAAGTGCCTTTGACCTTGGATCGATCACCGAAGGTTAAGGATTCACTAGGATGGGCAGCTCGAATACAACTACTTGAAAAAGATCCATGTTGTTCAATGGAGAATTATTTTCATTAAATCTTAAAAAGTTCAAATTATTTTGACTGAAAAGATCTCTATAGAAGGTAAAAATTTCTGTCCTTATAATAAGATTTTTGGAACTTAGGTAATTTGCCCCAAATCTGCATTTTAAAATTAGATATGACAACTAATTAATTTTCCACGACAAATGCAATTTAAGGCAAATTTATCTCTTGCTCTTAAAAAATGCTACAGAAGCAAAAGGGTTGTTGCTATAAGTATGTTATCAAGCAAAATATTCGTCACTTAAATATACAAATTAGAGGTGAATAATAATCCGTGACCAATCAAATAATCAACTATTAAATCAATTAGGGTATGCAGGATACTTAATTTATTCGCCACTAAAAGTTCATCACCAAATAATCGATCTCTAGAGGCAAATTTCTATCGTCTCAAATTCCCAAATATATTTGAGTGAATGATCCGATTAGTCTTAGACGATTCTCATCCTTTGTATACAATAATACGAACACATCCGTATGTTACATGTAGCAATATCATAACGATATGATTAAAAATCATTACGCGGTGGGCCAAGCTAAATTGGTTGACCGAACCAGAGTCACGTACGCCCGCATAATCATATATTAATCGATCTATCACTGCTAACATGAAAAAAGAAATCAGAATGACACTGCTACGAACTTGAGAAGGAGACGATGAGCTCTCTACAGCCCTCTTGTCACCAAGTTAATATTTTTGAAAATAGAGAAAATCATTCAAAAAATCTTATATGATGACCAATTCAATTCGAAACTTTTTAATTTTGTCAAAATTTTTGACGATTTGCTAATATAGATCTTCTGACGTGGGCGTCGGTCTATGTCAATGATTCCCATCCAAAATTAATAGAAAGGGATAAGTGCATTTGAAATCCTAAAATTTGTCATGAAAATGCAATTAAATCCTAAAATTTTCAAAAAGTGTAATTAAGTCCTAAAACTTGTCACAAAGTGCGATTAAGTCCTAAAACTTGTCATAAAGTGCTATTAAGTCTTAAAACTTTCAAAAAGTATAATTAAGTCATAAAACTTATCAAAATGGTTCAATCTAAGTCCTTCCATTGATTGCACTTTTTGAAAGTTTTAGAACTTGGTTGCACTTTCTAGACAAGTTTTAGGACTTTATTGAAAATTTTGAAAATTTTAGGACTTGATTGAACTTTCGTGATAAGTTTTAGGACTTAATTGTACTTTTTGAAAGTTTTAAGACTAAATTACATTTTCATGATAAGTTTTAAAACTTCTAATGTACTTATCCCTAACAGAAATCACTATATTAACAAATCGTCAAAATGTTTATGGTAAAAATGTTTAAGAATGCATAGTGGCCTTAGTCGCCCTAGAGTAGGTAGAGAACTTTTTAAATAATTTTCCATGAAAAAACAGCCGAATGCCGTCCCTCGGAATACTTTTAAAGGAGATATCTTTGTTTTTTCTTCCCCAAAAGACCAGTTCACGAAGAACTGTTCAAAAAGTCTCGCGTTCGTCCACCTTCACGTTGAAGTTTTCCTCCTTTTCTTCTTCTGCTTCTTCTATGTGTGCCTGCAAAAGCACAGCTGCAACACACGCTTTCTTCTACGAATCAATCAAAACCGACCTTACTATTATCTTAATGTGATTGTCACGCCTCCAATGCCGATCTATAAAAACCCGTTTCGCATTTCATCTTCTTTCCATCACCCACTCGGTTTCTCTCTTACCTCCATATCGTTTTCATCTTCTTACAGACTCTCACTCTCAAGTGATTTCGCATTCAATATTCTTCCCACCCTCTTGTCGGCTCCTATCCTGGTTCACTCTTGGAAATGAAAACTATGGAAACCTCTTTCGGCTTCTGTGTCATTTTCTTGCTGGTCGCCATGCTGAACTCAGGTTCGGCGACTCTCCAAGTGGGATTCTACCACTCCACCTGCCCGTCCGTGGAGTCCGTCGTTCGAAAAGCCGTGAACAAGGCGGTGGCCAGAAATCCTGGCATTGGTGCTGGGCTTATTAGAATGCACTTCCATGATTGCTTTGTTCGGGTATGCAAACACTTCTTGCCACATTTCTGAAGTAGCAGTGACAATCTCAATTTCGATAACTAGCAGCGGCTATAAACTTTTCCTAGTGAAAAGCATTCTTGTGATATTTTTTTTATAACAAAGGATGTTAACTAGATGTGAGTATAGAGTACAATAGTAACGTAATTCCTTATGCAGATGCATTTCAGCAATCCTGATAATGTTCCTGTTTTCTGATACAATAATAGGGTTGCGATGCATCAATTTTGCTCGATTCAACACCGGGCAACCCAGCAGAGAAGGAACATCCTGCGAACAACCCAAGCTTACGAGGCTACGAAGTCATTGACGAGGCAAAGGCCGAGCTAGAGTATCTATGCCCCCAGACGGTCTCTTGCGCCGACATTCTCGCGTTCGCGGCCCGCGACAGCACCTACAAGCTCGGCAGCATTAACTATGCAGTCCCAGCCGGTCGCCGTGATGGGCTAGTCTCCCTTAGAGACGAGCCGTCCCAGAATCTTCCCCCTCCTTCCTTAGATGCTCAACAGTTGGAAGCTAATTTCGCAAGAAAAGGTCTCTCTCGAGAAGAAATGGTGACACTATCCGGTGCGCATTCGGTTGGAGTCTTGCACTGTTCCTCCTTCTCGACCCGCTTGTCCTCCTTCAACGCCACGCACAAGCAAGACCCTTCAATGGAACCCAGGATGGCCAGTGAACTGAAAGCGAAGTGCCTGAACAACGGAGGTGCCAGCGATCCGACGGTCCCACTGGACTTTGCCACGCCCAACAGGCTCGACAACAAGTACTACACTAATTTGAAGAACCACCGAGGCGTATTAACTTCCGATCAGACACTTTTTGATAGCCCTTCGACAGCATATATCGTGAGGAAGCACGCGAATCGTGGCGGAGCATGGGCTAACAAGTTCGCAGCTGCTATGGTAAAGATGGGATCGATCGATATTCTCACCGGGAACCAGGGCGAGATTAGGAGAAATTGCAGAGTTGTGAACTAGTAGATGCTTACAAGGTTTATTAGAACATATATAAGATTTTTTTTGTATATCGTTTCATTCATTCATTAATTGCTACTTCAATTGTGTACTTTAGTTTCTTCTTTCCTGAGCTTCAAGTGTGTATTTATTTTTAGACCGAAAAAAGTGTGTATTTTACCAAATAGCGGCCAATTCTACTATTGCAATCATCCCTTTATTTTGATTTATCTTTCATGTCAGTAGATTTCTAAAGGGAAAAGTAAAAAAAAAAAAAAATCCTAAATCTATTGTATTGGAACAAATCCCACCATAAACCTTTTTCCACTAGGAATAAAAAAAAAATCATAAAATTTCAATTAGATCAATTTAATTCTAAATATTTTTATATTTTGTCAATTGAGTCCATTTAATTAATTTAGGTTAAAAATTGTTATCGCGTGGCACAACCGACATTGACATGAATTTTTTTAAATTAATATTTTTTCTTTTTTCTTTTCTTTTTCTTTCTTTTCTCTTTCTATTGATAGCTGACACATCCATGTGGGCAAGTGACTTCGGAAAGGGGAAATTTTCTATTTAAGTGTATGGAAATGGTGTGTATGGGGATGGTTATCGAAAGATAAAATGTAAATGCAATGATCGAAACAATTGCCACCAAGGTCTAGAGGATGCGCCATCAGCCAAGGATGAGGATCAGGATAGACAAGATTCACTATCAAGACTTCAAGGACAAGCCACCCGCCAAAGCTAAAGAATTTCGGGATAGGAGAAGCTCACCACCAAGGTTTAAAGGAAAACCACCAACCGAGGATAAAGCGTTTCTTGGCTAAATATCAAGGAGTAATCCACTCTCCAAGGATCAAAAGACCGAAATAAGAGTTATCCACTCTCCAAAGATATTAACTAAAGTTAATCTCAAATATTTTCATTCCTCAAAGTCTAGTATGCTCTCACAATGAGAGTCTTCCTCTAATTATAGCACAGATGATATCTAGGGAACCACTAAAGCATCAAAAGGACTTGGGAATTAGAAAGCATAATAAAGAGCCTAGGTACTTAGAACGTTGACTCTTGAAACTTACATAACATTTAAGACTTTTGGGAATTTAGAAATGTAATTAATAACACGGGAACTTGTATTATTGACTCTTCATCTTGTGCCTTATCTTCAAAATTCGTCCACCAAGTTCGACCACAAGATAACCATCTTAAAGGCTCATCAAAATGACTGTTGCTATAATATGTTATAAGAGGCAAAATATTCAATAAAATATTTTTTGGTAATTTATTTCTATCATTTTTCGATATTTGATTTTCTTAGGAAAACAAATTAACAGGAAATGTTTTTCTAGTCAACAAAAATAGTTTTTGCACCAAAACTTAAATTTAGGAAAATGATTTTTTCTTATAAAAATTGAAAATCATTTTTCAAAATAAGATTAAATATGGATCAGAAATACTGTGTTTGGGCATAAGAACCCCAACGCTTATTCCCAGTTCCTTGGCAATGGGGCCACGTCTCCAATGCTTGGGCCTAGATACTAATGTACGTGCCTAGGACATTGGGCTCGGGTCCTCAGTGCTTGTGCTCAGGTTTGTTGAAGTTGGGCCTCACACCCTAGCACCCATGCCCAATTCTAACTTTTGAGCCTGAGTCCATCAAAGCTAGCTGGTGTTCGTACCTTGTTCCCCCACACTTTGGTCCATCGATGCTAGACCTAGGTCCAAGGACCAAGTCTGGGCCTTAATGCACTCAGGCATGAGTGCTGAGGTCTTCGGCCCAACCTTGATGGACCTAAGTCCAAGAGCAAGGGAACGGGTCTTTGGCACTAGGTTTGGGGCCTGGCTTCAATGGATCTGGGCATGAGCACCATTATTGAAGTCTTAGGCCACTGGGTCTCAATCCTAAGCGCTAGCATTCAAACTCCATCTCGATGGACCCAAGCTCAAGTGCACGGATTGGGCTAGGCCTCTGTAAACTTGAGGCGGTGTGCTAGGGAGTTGAGCATGGGCACTGAGTTCTTGGGCTTAGTTTCGATGGACCTAAGACCAATGTCTATGCTTGTGCCTTGTAGTCGGGGATTCAGGCTTGAAACCTTGATGCCCGTCCTAGGTTTCTTGACTGCTCATATGTAAGTTGCTAGCATCCTTGACTACTTATGTGTAAGTCACTAACACTCAAATAATATATGTTTAATGAGCCGAATAATCTACAGCTAATCGACCACTGAATAGATTCCAAAATTTGGGTACGCAGGATGCTTTTGTCCGCCACTGAAAGCTTAAGAGCCATATAATCGATCTCTAAAGGCAAATTTCTAATCTCGAATTCTCAAATATATTGTAGTGAACGAGCCGATTATTCTTAGACGATTCTCAGCCTTTGCATACAATAATTTGAACAAATACGTATGTCAAATGCAGTAATATATTAATAATATAATTAAAAATCATTACGCGGTGGTGTGAAGCTAAATTGGTTGACCGAACCAAAGTCACGTACGCCTGCATAATCAAATATTAATTGATCTATCAGTACGAACACAAAAGAAGAAATCAGAATCAGTACAATACTAAGAACTTGAGAAGGTGACGATAAGCTCTCTGCAGCCCTCACCACCAAGTTGACTTCTTTGAAAATTGGGAAAATGGTTCAAAAATTGGTAAACTTATTATACAGGCCAATTCAATCTTAATCTTTTTAATTTTGCTAATTTAGTCTTAATCCTTTCAATGATTTGTCAATATAGTCATTCGAACCAATTTTGATTAAAAATCACTAATATAAATGTTGACCATCTTATGTGACACAAATTACCGCGTTAGCAATTTTGAACCAAAATTGGTTGGAATGACTTTTTGAATAATTTTTTCCATAAAAGTGCAGGCAAACGCTGTCCCTTGCAATGCTTCGAAGCGAGACATTTGTTTTTTCTTCCCCTAAAGACCAGTTCAGGTTTCGACAAAAAAAAGAAAGAAAAAAAGACCAGTTCAGGACGAACTGTTCAACAAGTCTCATCCACCTTCACGTTGAAGCTTTCCTCGTTTTTTTTCTTTTGTTTCTTCTTATCTGTGCCTGCAAAAGCACAGCTGCAACACACGCTTTCTTCTACGAATCAATCAAAACCGACCTTAATATTATCTTAGTGTGATTGTCACACGTCCAATCCGATCTATAAAGACCAGTTTCACATTTCATCTTCTCTCCATCGCCCACTCGGTTTCTCTCTGACCTCCATATCGTATTCATCTTCTTCCAAACTCTCACTCTCAGGTGATTTCACATTCGATATTCTTTCTACCCTTTTGTCAGCTCCTATCCTGGTTCATTCCTGGAAATGAAAACTATGGAAACCTCTTTCGGCTTCTGTGTCATTTTCTTGCTCACCACCATGCTGAACTCAGGTTCAGCAACTCTCCAAGTCGGATTCTACCGCTCCACTTGCCCGGCTGCGGAGTCTGTCGTTCGAAAAGCCGTGAACAAGGCGGTGGCCAGAAATCCCGGCATTGGTGCTGGGCTTATTAGACTGCACTTCCATGATTGCTTTGTTCGGGTATGCAAACACTTCTTACAACATTTCTGAAGTAGCAGTAACAATCTCGATTTCAATAAGCAGTAACTTAATAATCGACGTTCCTTATGCAGATGCATTTCAGCAATTCTGATGATTTTCGTATTTTTTGAAACAATAATAGGGTTGCGATGCATCAATTTTGCTCGATTCAACACCGGGCAACCCATCAGAGAAGGAGCATCCCGCGAACAACCCAAGCTTACGAGGCTACGAAGTCATCGACGAGGCGAAGGCCGAGCTAGAGTATCTATGCCCCTCGACGGTCTCCTGTGCCGATATTCTGGCATTCGCAGCCCGCGACAGCACCTACAAGCTTGGCAGCATTAACTACGCAGTCCCGGCTGGTCGCCGCGATGGGCTAGTCTCCCTCAGAGACGAGCCGTCCCAGAATCTTCCCCCTCCTTCCTTGGATGCTCAACAGTTAGAAGCTAATTTTGCAAGGAAAGGTCTCTCTCTAGACGAAATGGTGACACTATCCGGTGCGCATTCGATCGGAGTCTCGCACTGTTCCTCCTTCTCGAACCGCTTGTACTCCTTCAACGCCACTCACAAGCGAGACCCTTCAATGGAACCCAAGTTGGCCAGTGAACTGAAAGCGAAGTGTCCGAACAATGGTGGTACCAGCGACCCGACGGTCCCATTGGACTTTGTCACTCCCAACAGGCTCGACAACAAGTACTACACTAATTTAAAGAAACACCGAGGCGTATTGACTTCAGATCAAACGCTTTTTAATAGCCCTTCGACGGCACATATTGTGAGGAGGAACGCTAATCATGGCAGAGCATGGGCTAACAAATTTGCAGCTGCAATGGTGAAGATGGGATCAATCGATGTTCTCACCGGGAGCCAGGGCGAGATTAGGAGGAATTGCAGAGTTGTGAACTATTAGAACATATATATATATATATATATGCTTTCATTTCGATTTTTTTTTGTACATTGTTTCATTCATTCATTGCTACTTCAAGTGTGTAATTTATTTTCTGACACAAAAAATAGGTGTGCAATTTATTTTCTTCTTTTTCATGAACTTCGAGTGCTTATTTATCTTTAGACCCAAAACAAGTGTGTATTTACCTAATAGAATGGGCCAATTCTACTGTTGTAATCATTCCTTTATTTTGATTTAATTTTTGTGTCGGTAGCTTTATAATGAAAAAAGTACCAAAAAAATCCGAAATTTATTACAATGGAACTAACTTAATCTTAAACATTTTTTCGATTTGAAAAAAAATATTATGAACATTTCTACTTGATCAATTCAATCATAGACATTTTTCATGTTTTGCCAAAAGAGTCCATCTAATCAATTTAGATAGGAAATTGTTATCGTGGATGCTAGCCATTATACGTGATATAACTGACACTAATGTTAACATTTTTTTATTTATTTATAAAAATTGGTATATTTTTTTTCTTTTTTTCCTTTCCTTTTCTTTCCTTTCTCGGTCTGTTGATGGCCGGCACTAGCCATGGTCCTCTTTTGAGCGAGGGTCACCATTGCCGACATAGGGGAGGCCAACCCTCGCCCAAGCAATGCACGATGAGGGTGGCCCTTGCTGGCCATGGCATGTGTCTCAGCCATCGGCAAAAAGAAAAGGGAAAGAAAAAAAAAGAAAGGAAAAAAGAATATTTACATTAGCATCAATTGTGCCACGTATTAATGATTCTACACGGCATGTAGGATGGTCAATATCCATGTTAGCAATTTTCATCCTACATTGACAGAATGGATTTAATTGACAAAATGCGAAAAAATTTTATAACTAAATTGTCCAATTAAAAGAAACATAAGGCAATGATTCCTTTGTTTGCTCTTCTCCCTTCTCCCGTTCGTTGCCGACCGCCGCCATCTTCCTTGAAAACCAGGTTGGCCTTTTATCAAACACTTAACGTGCGTTTTTGAAATCGAGTTAGCCAGAGCTCATCCCACTCGTTTCGGGCGAGCTCTGGCCCCTATAGGTCCTTTATTAGGTCTTTGTTCATTGCTAGTTATTTGCTGAAGGTCTAAGGTTCGCCTTGAGTCTCGGTCGGATCCGAGGTCTTTTGTTTCGCGCATACACTCCACCTGTTTGATAAAATGCTTAAACGAGATCTATTTTGGTTTTGTTGTTTTGAGTCGAAACTGAGTCATCCAGACACTACCCCACCTAATCTAGGCGTCCCTGTAATCTTCGGTGTCCATGGTGTGTTTAACGCCACCTGACCAGGTGACCCGCGGAGGCCGTGGGTCTTTTTCCGTTCAGGGAACGAGCTCGGCCATCGTGGCCATCGCAGGGGGGCCGGGGGTATCGCCGGTCAAACAATGGTCGAGCACTAGGCTCGGCTTGGCCGAGGTGACGTCGCTGTGCCTCGCGCGAGCTGAGAAGACAACACCTCCATCGTGGCTGGACTACTGGGAAGCAGCTGGGTCGCAAGCGGGGTCGGCCAAATTGCGAGCTTGGACGACTCGGGCTTGCCTATGTTTCGGGCAGGCCGCGCCAGGGATTGGGCCCATTGGCTGGGGCCTAACCCTAAGCCCAATAAAGACCCGACCAGAGGTGGTCGGGCCTGGACCCTTTTCGAACGGGTCGACCAACCTGCGCCCTAGCTAGACCCGACCCGTGCCGACTGGGCCGAATCTGGGTTGGGTTAGACCGAACCCGACCCGGTTCACCCAATTATTTAAATTAAAAATTTATTTTAAAAAAAAAAATTAAAAAAAAAAAAAGAAAAATTTCAAAAATCTAAAAATGCAGGATTTGGTTAGGAATTACCATATTTTGCCTTCAATTAGGCCTTTACTTGCTCGTATTTTTATTATATTGTATGTTTAATTTGCATATTTAATTATGTTTAATTGCACGTGTTTAATTTTACTGCAATTAGGATCTTGAATAGCTATGATTGTTACTTTAATGATTGTGCACCCACATGATCACCTCACATGTTAGTGGATAGGTATAAAATCAATCAAAACTGTCTGCTAAAAATCATTTTGTTAAAATGAACAAGATTAGGTACCGAAATGGCATTAATTGGTCAATTAGTATAATCAAGTCATCGATCCTAGATTCTTTGGTTGCGTAGGAAGTGAGGTATACTCTCATGTCTTACTTGGTTTTTAGCCGACCCCAATAGGCTAGTGGCGACTCCTTTTGTGCAAAAATTCCTAAAGAATATCCTAATGTCACGTGAGGTATGGGCTTGGAAGAGTCCATGCCTAATCATGAGCCTTAGGTCTGTCCTTTAGGCAATACCCCTAAACCTGTTCCCTCTCCTCGAGGGTAGGTCGCGACATGGCGGAAGCAGTATAGGAAAGCTCTCTAATTGAAGTGTTTAGTTACAAAACTTGGTGTAGAGTAGGAGGCAGCCTCCGCTATCTTTTACGATAACCAAAGTACTATCCAGTTAACCAAGAACACGATGTATCATGAGAGGACAAAACATCTTGACATACAGTATCACTTTGTATGTGATGAGATTGCTAAGGGTATGGTTACGATGAAAAAAGTATTTATGATAGATAATCGGATAGATATGTTAACCAAAGCAATTCCTTTGATCAAGTTCAAGCATTCTTTGGACTTAATTGGTGTTTTCGCCATTTGAGTTGCTTAGGTGGAGTTGGTGGCATTTCATCCTTTGTTTCCTACATTGAGTACACTCACGTAGGCTTAGCGGTGTGCATCCTTGATTTCACTGTTTTGGGGTGGCCTTGTGTGGTCACTTGTGTTGGTGATAGAGAGAGATCTTGTAGTATTTGGTATAATGCTCTTTTAGAGATTTGAAGTCAATGTGGAGATTTGTTGAGTTTTGACTTTGAAATTAAGAAATAAGGGTGTTTTAAACCATGCACCTTTATTTTAGTGATTTTTTAAGGGAGACTATAAAAGAATTGTGTTTAATAACACATCTTCAACCCTAACTTCTATATAATTTCCTATTTTGTTTTCTCCTACCCTCTTTGTTGAAGATAGTAAAACCTCTCCCTCTCCTCGTAGTTTTTCTCGTTTTGGGCTTTCCTCATAAATTTTGTATCTCATGTGATTTTGATTTTCTTTCATCATTTTCTACTTGTTCTTCGATTGGTGCATCTTTGATTGGCGTTCTTCTACAACAAAATAGTTTCACACGGATTTCGAAAGCTAGTTAGTGATAAAGGTGATATGTTTGTGTTGGGAAAATTGTCTTAAAAGTCTTATATTTATTGCATTTTTAGTCAATCCAATCATAAACCTTTCAATTTTGTTAATTGAGTTAAACATTTTTGATAATATAGTCCATTCAATCAATTTTGATTGGAAATCACTAATATATACACCAAACATCCTACGAGCATAGCCGACATTGATGTACACAAATTTTTTTTTCGATTTTTTATTAATTTTTTATATTTTTATTATCATCCTTCTTTTCTTTTTTTCTTTTTTAATTTTTCTCCACCAATCACCAGGCCTTGTTAATGGCCAGCGACTGAGTGACCAGCCAAAAGGCAACAATCGATGAGGGTTGCCCTTGCCAGCCTCAAGGGAGGTCATCTTGACTAGGATCTAACAAGGTCGTCTCTTCGAAAACTACAGAGTGTTGAGCTCGCCAACTTCAGGTAAGGTTGAACCTCATATGAATCTAGTGAGGGGTGACCTTGCTAGCCTCGACAAGGCTTGCCCTCGCCAGATCCAACTAAGGTCAAGCCTTGTCCAAAGCTAGTGAGGTCGAGCGTCGCCCCAGGTCAACAAGGTCACCCCTCATCAGATCCCGCTGAGGGTAACTCGCATAAGGCTAACAAGGGTGACCCTTGCCGGTCATTACCTTTGGCCAGTCTTTGGCTGTCTCCAAGGCTAGGCAATCGGTAAAGAAAAGCAAAAGAAAGAAAACATAAAAATATCTATAAATATTAAAAATTTTGAAAAAAATTGTCTATATCAACGCCGACTATGCTACGTGTGACAGTTGGCATTTACATTAACAACTTCGAACCAAAATTGACCGAATGGACTACATTGGCAAAACATGAACAAAATTCGCAACTGACAAAATTGAAAGGTTTAGGACAAAATTCGCAAAAGTATAATATGTTTAGGATTTTTTGGACAATTTTCCTTGTTCGTGTTAGTATTTGGTCGTAGTTTAGAGCTTATCTTCAAATAATTAGTGGAGATGAGACATTGTAGTCATTCAAGAAGTGTACCATCCAGCTTAAAACTCAACTATCCCAATTTATTACTAAATAAATTAGCAAAAGTTTAGTAGAATTGAAAGGGGTCGTTTTTGTTGAAATTGCTTTTTATTAATCTTTTTCACTCTAATTGTTGAGAAAACATTCTCTAAGTAGTTTTGATAATTGACATAACTTAAATAATTTGTTTCTAATAAAAAGTATTTTTAGGTGGAACTGATGGAATAGGATCAGACGATATCAATCAGATATAAAATTGTGATTTATTCTTCATTCCTTATATATTATGTCAAATGGTTAGGATTGAGTCAAATATGCTCGTGCAACAGCTAGTAGTGATTGGTTGGTTACCTTGTCATTTTCATAAGAAGTTTCAAAAGGAAAATCTTCCTAATATCTATCGGAGATTCAACCTTCCTGGAATTTCTTATTAGAGTCGAAACATTCTTTTTATTTACAAACACTCAACTTTTTGAAACTCGAATTGCTGTATGGGCGGCAGAAATTATGGAAAGCATCAACCCGACGATCTTAAAGTTATCAAGTCTTCTCAACTAGATACAGGATCAACAGGTAAATTGGCTGAATGATCCTTCTGGAGATATGTCTAACGGTTACCTTGGACTAGGAGGAATATAAGAGGAGGTCTCAAACTTGAAGGGATAGAATTAGCATTCAAATTGAAGCTTATATTTCCTAAGTCTAAAGAGTGTTTTGTGATTATGCACATTTGCCTTCGCTGAGCTATATTGTGTAAACCTTTTAGAGATTGAGAGTGTGAGAAGTTGTTCACACAAACTTGAATACTCGAAGCTCAGGACTTATAACCTCTTATTGATTTTTCTAGTAGATTCCAGCCAATAGGCTATAGTGCTAAAGATTGGATGTAGGCTTGTAAAAGCCAAACCACTATAAACCTTTGTGTGCAATTTTCTATCATTTACTCATTTTTATTAATTGTGATAGAATTGTAAGCTGGTAAAATCTGACAACTTCATCAAAAGTTGTCAAGTTGCAATATTTGTTTAAACTCTTTTATCTCCGCACAATCACCTATTCACCCATTCTAGGTGATAGATCTAGTCATGACACTAATAAACGGTGAAAAGGAGCCTATCATCTCTCATGATTTCTCTTGCTTCATAAAGAAAATCGATAATCTTCTGGACGTTTCTTAAATTCGATGATACCTTGGGAAAACATCAAGAGGTGATGATGTTTCAATTCATACAAACCGATAGAATTCATTGAAATTTCTATAATCCATATCAATACGCAGATCGTAAAATACTTGTATTGTAATAGTTGCGGTGCAAAAGTAAAATTTTTGCTGACAAAGTAACAGCAATAATCCTTTGTACACACGTGGATGTGCATGGTTACCTTATGGTAACTCGGCGGTGCGGAGTGAGTTCCAAAACATTAGGTAAGAACTGAAGCCAACATGATTGACCAACGTCCATATACGTAATCCTTATACAATACAAAACTCCAAACACACAACAGAAATCGGAATTGATATGCTGCTTAGACGGTGACGAGGTCTCTACTATCCTTTTCTACATGGCGAAGTCGACATCTTTGAAAGTCAGAACGCAATTGGGCCGTCTAAATACATATAATATATCTCCATACATGAAGAACTGTTCAAAGTAATCTTCTCTCGCTCTATTCTACAGTGAAAATAATCTCATAATACTTCGTGATTTCTCTAACCTCATAAACAAAACCAATATCCTTTGGAATGTCTCTTAAATCTAACGATGCTTCGGAGAACATTAATATTTGATGATGTTTCAATTCGTATACAAACGAATGGATATCATTCAAATTTCCATGATCTATTATAATTACCTAAATTGCACTATGTTTGCATTGTAATAAACATGGTGCAAAAGTGAATTTTCCACTGAAGAAAAAGCAGCAATTATCATTGTACACCCCTGTACTTACGTAATCACCTTATAATAATTAGATTTTATTTTATAGACAATACGCGGTGCGGTGCGCCTTTCAGAAGATTGGGTAAGAATTGAAGCCAGCATGATTGACCAACGTACCATTAAAGTACGAAGATAAAGAATACTGCCGAGAAGGTGACGCCATCTCAATAAATCCTTGTCTACATGGCGAAGTTGACATCTTTGAAAGTCAGAACGCAATCGGGCCGTTCCCTTTCTTGAAAATCTCCATGCACGAAGAACTGTTCAAAGTCCAAACTCGCGCTCCTTCTTCTTTTCTCCTTTTACGTCTAATGCTTGCACAAGCACAGCTGCACGACGCGGTTTCTTGTGCGAATCAATCAGCGCCAACCTTCGATATTTTATTAAAAGGAATGTGATTGTCACTTTCCGGTGCCCATCTATAAAGCCGCATTGAGCATTTCATCTTCTCTTCATCCCATCCCCATCACTTGGTTTCTTCTCTCTATCTCTATACAGTTGTCATCTGCTTACTAGCTCTCTCACTCACAACTGATCTCGTAAACTTTCCTCTCTCTCGCGCTCCTGATTTTCCAGCATATTAGTATCCATTTTTTGTCAGCCTCTATCCTGCGGTTCGTTCTTGGGAATGAGAACTATGAGAACCTATTTCTTCTGTGCCATGTTCTCGTTCATCACCTTTCTGAACTCGGGTTCAGCAACTCTCCAAGTGGGATTCTACCGCTCCACTTGCCCGTCTGCGGAGTCCGTCATCCGGAAAGCTGTGAACAAAGCGGTGGCCAAGAACCCTGGCATCGGTGCTGGGCTTATTAGAATGCACTTCCATGATTGCTTTGTTCGGGTATGCAAGAACTTCTTTACACATTTCAGAAGTAGTGGTTATAATCTCGTTTGCGGAAAAATAGTAATGCAAGGAAAACCTTTTTTTTTTAAGCAAAAAGCGTATGCCTATCTTTTGTCAGTACAAAAGATATCGATGAGATGGGAGTGTGGGGAGTACATTTCACATTCTATCACTGGTCCAGGACTTTTTAAGTTTTGTCTAACCGACCGGTCACAAAATAATCTATATTTCTTGTGCAGATGCACTTCAGCTATCCTGACAATTGCTTTGTTGTTCTTTGATCCAATAATAGGGCTGCGATGCTTCGATCTTGCTAGATTCGACCCCAGGCAACCCATCAGAGAAGGAACATCCAGCGAACAACCCGAGCTTACGAGGTTTTGAAGTCATTGACGAGGCAAAGGCTGAGCTAGAGTCTCTATGCCCGCAGAAGGTCTCATGCGCTGACATTCTTGCATTCGCAGCACGCGACAGTGCCTACAAACTCGGCAGCATCAACTACGCAGTCCCAGCGGGTCGCCGCGATGGCCTGGTCTCACTCAAAGACGAGCCCTCCCAGGATCTTCCTCCTTTCTTCTTCAATGCGCAACAATTAGAAGCTAATTTTGCGAGAAAAGGCCTCTCTCTGGACGAGATGGTGACGCTATCCGGTGCACATTCGATTGGAGTCTCGCATTGCTCCTCCTTCTCGAACCGCTTGTACTCCTTCAATGCCACTCACACCCAAGACCCTTCAATGGACACCAAGTTGGCTACTCAACTGAAATCTAAGTGTCCGAACAATGGAGGCACTAGCGATCCCACTGTGCCATTGGACTTGGTCACGCCGAACAGGCTAGACAACAAGTACTACACTAATTTGAAGAACCACCGAGGCCTATTGACTTCTGATCAGACTCTTTCTAACAGCCCTTCGACGGCGAATATCGTGAGGAGCAATGCAAATAATGGCGGAGCATGGGCTAACAAGTTCGCAGCGGCAATGGTGAAGATGGGATCGATTGACGTCCTCACCGGGAACGAGGGTGAGATTAGGAGGAAATGCAGGGTGGTAAACTAGATATGGACCATTAGGTTTAACTTTGACTTTTCATCCGACATTGTTTCATTTCTTTCAATGCTGCTTTAAGTGTGTATTATCATTTTCTTCTTCTTCTTCTTCTTCTTCTTCTTCTTCTTCTTCTTCTTCTTCTAAGGAGGGCAACAACACAAAGAAGTATATAACGATTAGCACGACCAAGATATTAATTCCATCGTGTGAAGGGCTAACTGTGTCCTCATGCTCATTCCCTATCCACGACCATTGGATTTGCTCCGTGTTTTCATCAAATGGCCAACTTCTTAACCCATATTTGATAAGTTAGATTATCATATGAGTTAGTTATATTTAGTAAATGGATCATAAAGTATATGTTTTTAATGGGTTCATAATTTACTTATATACAACCTACCTTTATGAATATCTTTTGATCTCGCACTCGCTCACTACGTGCTTTCACCTTAGTTTGGCTATACATTTTTCTAGATCGAGTTAAATATATAAGTGTTTTAACAATATGCATAGAGTCGAGTATTGATTTAGTATGGGTTAAATATTGGTCATTTGATTTGGATTGCATGATATAGGTCAAAATGAGTTAAATGAATCAAGTTATGTTAGATCATTTTTTTATCCGATCCATCCGTTTGACGAATTTCCTCAGCTAGCTCGTCAACAAGGCTGTCGTCACTATGCCAACTTCGAAAAAGCCGCAACTCTGTGTCATGCGCGACGGCCGCCTTCAGCACTCATCCCACCAGCCCCCTCGAATCCTCACACCCTTATCTCTGTCTCTCCTTCCCTTTGCTCGCTTGGCAGATGGAGGTTGCCGCTGAGCCCTCACAACCTCAGATCAAGTCGGTCCCACTCATAACATCAAATCTTCTAAATCGTGTTAGGGAAGTTCTATCCTACCACCAACCTAAACATATTGTTCGATACATATAATCTGGTCCATCAAATATGGGATGCAAAGGAAAATTTAGACCGTTAATCATGTACATTTCAATTTAAAAAATCATGAGATGATCCTAACAGGCTCGACAACAAGTGCTACACTAATTTGAAGAACCATCGAGGCATATTGACTTCCGATCAGACACTTTTTGATAGCCCTTCAACAGCATATATCATGAGGAAGCACGTGAATCATGGCGTAGCATGGGCTAACAAGTTCGCAGCTGTGATGGTAAAGATGGGAACGATCGATATTCTCACCGGGAGCCAGGGCGAGATTAGGAGAAATTGCAGAGTTGTGAACTAGCAGATGCTTACAAGGTTTATTAGAACATGTATAAGCTTTTATTTTGATTTTTTTTTTGTACATCATTTCATTCATTCATTAATTGCTACTTCAATTGTGTAATTTATTTTCTTCTTTCGTGAACTTCAAGTGTGTACTTATTAATAGCGGCCAAATCTACTATTGCAATCATTCCTTTATTTTGATTCATCTTTCATGCTAGTAGATTTCTAAAGGGAAAAGTATTTAAAAAAAAAAAAAACCTTAATCTATTTTATTGGAACAAATCCCTTCCTAAACATTTTTCCACTAGGGAAAAAAAAAGTCATAAGCCTTTCAATTGGATAAATTTAATTTTAAATTTTTTTTGTATTTTGCCAATTAAGTCCATCTAACCAATTTGGTTAAAAATTGCTGTCGTATGGCACAACCGATCGTTGACATGAAATTTAAAAAAAAAAAAAAATCCCTTTCTTGTTTTCTTTTTCTTTCCTCTCTCTTTCTACCAATGGCCAACACATGCCATGGTGATGTGTATGTGGGTGAGTAATTCGGAAAGGGGAAATTTTCTGGTTAAGTGAATTTATGGAAATGGTGTGTATGGGGATGGTTATCGAACTATGAAATGCAAATGCAGGGATTGAAAATGATTGCCACCAAGGTCTAGAGGACGCGCCATCAACCAAGGATGAGGACCGGGATAGATGAAGTTCACTACGAAGGCTTAAAGGTCAAGCCACCTGCCAAGGCTAACGAATTTCAGGATAGGAGAAGCTAACCACCAAGGCTTAAAGGAAAACCACCAATCAAGAATAAAGCGTTTCTTGGCTAAATACCAAGGAGTAATCCACTCTCCAAGAATGAAGAGACTGGAATAAGAGTTATCCACTCTCCAAATATATTCACTAAAACAAAGGTAATCTCAAATATTTTCATTCCTCAAAGTCTGGTATGCTCTCACAATGAGAGTCTTCCTCTAATTATAGCAGAGATGATATCTAGGGAACTACTAAAGCATTAAAAGGGCTTGGGAACTAGAAAGCATAATAAAGAGCCTAGGTACTTAGAATTTTAACTCTTGAAACTTACATAACATTAAAGACTTCTAGGAATTTAGAAATGCAATTAATAACACTGTAACTTGTATTATTGACTCTTCAATCTTGTGCCTTATCTTCAAAATTCATCCACCAAGTTCGACTAGAAGATAACCATCTTAAAGGCTCATCAAAATGATTGTTGCTATAGTATGTTATAAGAGGCAAAATATTCAAGATCAAGGCTTTGTTTGTTTTGTAGAAAATATTTTTTGGTAATTTATTTCTATCATTTTTTGATATTTGATTTTCTTATGAAAATAAATTAATGGGAAATGTTTTTCTAGTCAACAAAAAAGGTTTTCATAACAAAATTTAAATTTAGGAAAATGATTTTTTCTTATAAAAATCAAAAATTAATTTTCAAAATAAGATTAAATATCAACGCTTGGATCAGAAATACCACACTTGGGCATAAGAACCCTAACACTTGTTCCAATTCCTTGGCAATGGGGCCACGTCCCCAATGCTTGGGCTAGGAGCTTGGCCATCGTGCTTGGGCCCAGGACCTTGGCCACCCTGCTTGGGCCCTAGATACCGATGTACGTGCCTGGGACGTTGGGCTCGAGTCCTTGGCACTCGTGCTTGGGTTTGTTGAGGTTGGGCCTTGCACCCAGCGCCCATGCCCAATTCTATCACTTCTGAGCCTAAGTCCATCAAAGCTAGCCGTGTCCATGCCTATTCCCCCACACTTTGGTCCATCGATGCAAGGCCTGGGCCCAAGGACTGAGTTTGGGCCCTAATGCACTCGGGCAAGGGCGCCAAGGTCTCCGACCCAACCTTGATGGACCTAAGTCCAAGAGCAGGGGAATGGGTCTTGGGCACTCGGTTTGGGGCTTGGCTTCAATGGATCCAGGCACGAGCACTAGTATCGAAGTCTTACGGCACTAGGGTCTCAATCCTAAGCACTAGCGTTCTAACTCCATCTCGATGGACCCAAGCTCAGGTGCATGGATCGGGCTAGGCCTCTGTAAACCTAAGGCGGCGTGTTAGGGAGTCGAGCACGGGCACTGAGTTCTCGAGTTTAGTTTTGATGGACCTAAGACCAGTGTCTATGCTTGTGCCTTGTAGTCAGGGATTCGGGCTTGAGATTTTGGTGCCCATCCTAGGTTTCTTGACTACTCATTTGTAATTCGCCAGCACCCTTGACTAATCATGTGTAAGTCAACTAACACTCAAAAAATATATGTTTAATGAGCCGAATAATCTACAGCTAATTGACCACTGAAAGATTCCGCGATTTGGGAACGCAAGATGCCTTTAGCTGCCACTGAAAGCTTAAAAGCCAAATAATCGATCTCTAAAGGCAAATTTCTAGTCTCAAATTTCCAAATATATTATAGTGAATGATCCGATCATTCTTAGACGATTCTCATCCTTTGCATACAATAATTTGAACAAATACGTATGTCACATGCAGTTATATATTAATAATATAATTAAAAATCATTACGCGGTGGCGTGGAGCTAAATTGGTTGACCGAACCAAAGTCACGTACGCCTGCATAATCAAATATTAATCGATCTATCAGTACCTAACACAAAAGAAGAAATCAGAATCAGTACAATACTAGGAACTTGAGAAGGTGACGATAAGCTCTCTGCAGCCCTCTCACCACCAAGTTGACTTCTTTGAAAACCGGGAAATTTGTTCAAAAATTTGCAAACTTATTATATGGTTACCAATTCTATCATAAACTTTTTAATTTTGTTAATTTAGTCTTAATCCTTTCAACGATTTGTCAATATAGTCATTTCAATTAATTTTGATTGAAAATCACTAATGTGGATGTTGATCGTCCTATGTGACACAATTATCGCGTTAGTAATTTCAAACCAAAATTAGTTGGAATGAATTTTTGAAATATTTTCCCATAAAAGTGCAGGCAAACGCTGTCCCTTGCAATGCTTCGAAGAGAGACCTTCTTAAAGACCAGTTCAGGACGAACCGTTCAAAAAGTCTCACGCTCGTCCACCTTCACGTTGAAACTTTCCTCGTTTTCTTCTTTTGCTTCTTATCTGTGCCTGCGAAAGCACAGCTGCAACACACGCTTTCTTCCACGAATCAATCAAAACCGACCTTAATATCATCTTAATGTGATTGTCACACGTCCAATCCGATCTATAAAGACCAATTTCACATTTCATCTTCTCTCCATCGCCCACTCGGTTTCTCTCTTACCTCCATATCGTATTCATCTTCTTCCAAACTCTCACTCTCAAGTGATTTCACATTCGGTATTCTTTCTACCCTTTTGTCAGCTCCTATCCTGGTTCATTCCTGGAAATGAAAACTATGGAAACCTCTTTCGGCTTCTGTATCATTTTCTTGCTCACCACCATGCTGAACTCAGGTTCAGCAACTCTCCAAGTTCGATTCTACCGCTCCACTTGCCCGGCTGCAGAGTCTGTCATTCGAAAAGCCGTGAACAAGGCGGTGGCCAGAAATCCCGGCACTGGCGCCGGGCTTATTAGAATGCACTTCCGTGATTGCTTTGTTCGGGTATGCAAACACTTCTTACCACATTTCTGAAGTAGCAGTAACAATCTCGATTTCAATAAGCAGTAACTTAATAATCGACGCTCCTTATGCAGATGCATTTCAGCAATTCTGATGATTTTCGTATTTTTTGAAACAATAATAGGGTTGCGATGCATCAATTTTGCTCGATTCAACACCGGGCAACCCATCAGAGAAGGAGCATCCCGCGAACAACCCAAGCTTACGAGGCTACGAAGTCATCGACGAGGCAAAGGCCGAGCTAGAGTATCTATGCCCCCAGACGGTCTCCTGTGCCGATATTCTGGCATTCGCAGCCCGCGACAGCACCTACAAGCTGGGCAGCATTAACTACGCAGTCCCGGCCGGTCAGCGCGATGGCTAGTCTCCCTCAGAGACGAGCCGTCCCAGAATCTTCCCCCTCCTTCCTTGGATGCTCAACAGTTAGAAGCTAATTTTGCAAGGAAAGGTCTCTCCCTAGACGAAATGGTGACACTATCCGGTGCGCATTCGATCGGAGTCTCGCACTGTTCCTCCTTCTCGAACCGCTTGTACTCCTTCAACGCCACTCACAAGCGAGACCCTTCAATGGAACCCAAGTTGGCCAGTGAACTGAAAGCGAAGTGTCCGAACAATGGTGGTACCAGAGACCCGACGGTCCCATTGGACTTTGTCACTGCCAACGGGCTCGACAACAAGTACTACACTAATTTAAAGAAACACCGAGGCGTACTGACTTCAGATCAAACGCTTTTTAATAGCCCTTCGACGGCACATATTGTGAGGAGGAACGCTAATCATGGCGGAGCATGGGCTAACAAATTTGCAGCTGCAATGGTGAAGATGGGATCAATCGATGTTCTCACCGGGAGCCAGGGCGAGATTAGGAGGAATTGCAGAGTTGTGAACTATTAGAACATATATATATGCTTTCATTTCGATTTTTTTTTTTTTTTTTTTTTGTACATTGTTTCATTCATTCATTGCTACTTCAAGTGTGTAATTTATTTTCTTCTTTTTCATGAACTTCGAGTGCTTATTTATCTTTAGACCCAAAACAAGTGTGTATTTACCTAATAGAATGGGCCAATTCTACTGTTGTAATCATTCCTTTATTTTGATTTAATTTTTGTGTCGGTAGCTTTATAATGGAAAAAGTACCCAAAAAATCCGAAATTTATTACAATGGAACTAATTTAATCTTAAACATTTTTTTCAATTTGAAAAAAAAATATTATAAACATTTCTACTGGATTAGTTCAATCATAGACATTTTTCATGTTTTGCCAAAAGAGTCCATCTAATCAATTTAGATAGGAAATTGTTATCGTGGATGCTGGCCATTCTACGTGATATAACTAACACTGATGTCAACATTTTTTTAATAAAAAAATTGATATATTTTTCTCTTTTTTACCTTTCCTTTTCTTTCCTTTCTCGGTCTGTTGATAGCCGGCACTAGCCATGGTTCTCTTTTGAGCAAGGGTCACCATTGCCAACATAGGTGAGGCCAACCTTCACCCAAGCAATGCACAGCGAGGGTGGCCCTTGCTGGCCATGGCATGTGTCTCGGCCATTGGCAAAAAGAAAAGGGAAAGAAAAAAAATAAAGGAAAAAAGAATATTTACATTAGCATCAGTCGTGCCACATATTGATGATTCTACGCAGCATATAGGATGGTCAATATCCATATTAGCAATTTTCATCCTACATTGACAGAATGAATTCAATTAATAAAATGCGAAAAAAGTTTATAACTAAATTGTCCAATTAAAAAAATTAGTACTAAATTAGTACCAATGCAATAAATTTAGGATATTCTTAGTACTTTTCTCAATTTCTAAAGCAATCGATACATCTCTTAAATCCAACATACGAATTTCTTTAGTACCAATACTTTTCCCGATTTTGGAAATCCATTTCGTGAAGATCATATTTATAAAGACAAACGCACCCTTAGTAAACTTGAGACATCGATAAGTTATGCAAATAAACGTTAATAACTTAGTATAACAATGGCAACTTCATAAAAGTGTTGATAAATTATCAATAAATCACATTGTTAAGATGTATGTTTCCAAATTAGCTTTCTCAAGTTGCAGGATGTGTGTTACCTGATCCATTTGGATGCATTAGAAGGTATAAGGCCGATGAAATCTTCTAGAAGTCAGGCCACTATAGTTGTTGAAGAACAGTTTCTTTCACCACCATTCTTCCCTTAACCAGAATAGAAAATAGTATTTTTATTACTATTGTTACTGTTGATATTCTGGATTTTCTATTTTAAAAAAATTAGTAAGTGATAAAGCTAAGATGTTGTATTACTTTTAGGTGGTAGATTGAAGCTTATATCCAAGTGATTAGTGGAGACAAGACATTGTAGTCATTCAAAAAGTGTGCCATGCCATCTCGAAACTCAATTATCTCACCTTATTTTAGATTACTAAATTTTTGGGTCCAAGTTATATTATTGAATTAATTAGCATATGTTTCGGGTAAGATTGAAAGGTGTTGTTTTTATTGAATTTACCATGCAGTAATCTTCTCTCACTCTAATTTACGATGCAAATAATTAGGAGTATGCAAAAGAATTGGAAAGCACTCGGATCACCCAAACCGGACCGGATCAGATTGGATTGAAGTCGGTAGTTCTCAAGGAAACCGGTCCGATTCTTGATTCCAATAAATTGGAACCAAAGGATATTGGTTCGATTCTCAATACTAGGTATGAAACTGCCCACCCACCCACTTGAACTATATCTCTAATATATAAATATATATTTAATTTTTAAGAAAAATTTCACACGAAAAAAAATTTAAGAAAAATGAAAACCTTAAAATCCCTAATTCGAAGCTTAACACCCATTAACGAGTGTTCATCTTGTCTCACTCTCATCTCATATGAGTCATCTCTCTATCTCTCACTCACAATATCGACTCTCAAGCTCAATGTCCATTGACTCATAGCATTAGCTCTCAACTTTTAATACAAGTACAATCTTTTTACTAATTTTGCAATTAAGAGTAGGGAAGTTTTTTAATTTTTGCTTTACTTTGGCTTGCCAGAAAGCATTACATTGAGTACGTGAAGTCTAATGGGACTAGTTCTACGGACCCACTCAAGAATCGGACCGGTTCTCAATAGTTCTATGGAACTAGGCAATTTCCAGTTTCAGTTTTTCAAAATCGATCATTAGTGGGCAGTTCCCAGTTCTAGGGTGGAACTGTCCACCCAAACCATGCTTAGTCCTAAAAATAATCCCATCACATTTCGTGATCTCTTACCTTGTAAATAAGGGAAAATCCCAAATAGGGACCCAAAGTGCACCATTTTCTCAAAAGATGACCTGAAGTGGAGTCTATCTTAAATAAGGACCCATAGTGGTCATTTATCTCAAAGAATGACCTCAATCACTAGCCGATGAATAGATGCATCTTCCGATGGCTTGATTAGGCATATTTTTGTCCAAAAAAATTCTTTTTTTCATTTTCGATTGTCCCGTTCTTTTTTTTTGGTCAATGGTGTGTTATTCATCATCTTCTTCGTCCCTTGTTCGTCTTCTTCTTGCCCATATCAATAACACCGAACTTGAGAAGGGCCGGTGAGCGTCGGTTGCTAGAGGGTTGGCCTTGCCTTAGGCTAGTAAGGACTAGACGCCCATCGCCGACAGCGAGCAAGGGTAGTCGAGCCCTCGCTGGCCACGGGCAAGGGCTTGCAGGCCAACCCTCGCCAAATCTAACAAGGGTGGCCTCGATCGCGGCTAGAGAGGGCCATCAAGCCCTTTTTGGCCGCGAGCAAGGGCTTGTAGGCCCTTGCTAATGGCCGTGAGGGGGGACCTCCCCCACCTCCGCCTGGCACTCCACTGACAATCTTGTCTTCTGTCAAGATTATGACTGGGATGCCCATGCCGCCTTCTTCGTCCCTTCTTCCCATGATCGCTCCCAGATCGACGGCTTCTTCGGCTACCCATTTACCCTTGAGCACCTCCCTATAGGGCCTCGATTTGGACGGCCCTCGCCAACCATGGCCGAGGCCACCTTCACCATTTGTGGCGAGGGTCAACCTACAAGCCCTCGCCCGCAGCCAGTGAGGGCTCGATGGCCCTTGCCTACTGTAGGCGATGGACATCAAATTTTCAATGACTTCTATGATGTTTGGCTTTACTTGTACTGCATGAAACTTAACTTTTATTAAACATCGAACTACAGAAATTTTTATTTGAAATTTTTATAAGTTTTTTTCATTTGAGTTCCTCAAAATAAGCATCGACTCATCATGGATTATATATTTTTATTTTTATCACGAATGAGTATAATAGGGTGTATTCAAATTTTTAATGACTTTTATTAGTTTTTGCTTTAATTGTACTGCATGAAAGTTAAAATTTTATTAAAAAGAAATGATTATGTGACAGTTTTTATTCTACTGTAAGAATAATAATCTGTTTAGGATCATAAAAAACTATTGATAGATAATTATAAATTGTTATGAGGTCCACTATATCAAGAATTTGTGGCTCACAACAAACTGTTATTCTCAAAGTAGCCCAAAGATTATTATGCTAGCAAAGTCCATTTATTAAATATCGAATTATTAAAGTTTTTATTTTGAACTTTTATAAGGTTTTTTTTTTTCATTTGAGTTTTTCAAAAAATTTAAAGGGCAAAGCATGAAAAAAAAATTTGAGCCCAGGCAAAAGAGGGGGAACCAACACAAATAAGGCTCGACAACAAGTACTACACTAATTTGAAGAACAATTTAGGCCTATTGACTTCTTATTGTACACTTTTTAATAGCCCTTTGATGGCAAATATTATGAGGAATAATGTGAATAATGGCAGAGTATGGCCTACTAAGTTTGTGGTGCCAATGATGAAGGTGGATTGACAAATACTCTCCCTTGGAGCTAAGGCGAGATTAGGAGGAATTGCAAGGTTGTAACAGCTTGAAAGGTCTACAAGGACATATATAATGGTTTATTTCAATTTTTTTTAGCTTGCTACTTCTATTTTTTTTTTTTTTTTTGTCGAAACTATTGGGGAGAATCGGACAACAATTCACTAAAGACAAACTCAATCAAGGATTAATTTTTCCCTCAAAACTAAACTAACGAAAATTGACTTGACCCTAGCAACAACCAGTAGGCAAAATGACAAGAAGACAAAGCCAGCAACAAAAGTTTGTCCAAAAACTTCCACTAATCACTAATAATAGTAGGATACACATAGTGTTTCTCCCCTAGTCATACACTAGAGGCTCAACATTAATAACACAACTATATTTCCTCATCACAAAGGTGAATTAACATAAACGAAGCAATAATATCCTAACAACTATTGGAGGATTCAGAGGAGATTCTCAACGAACGAAACCAATCAATATGTAGCCCCCAGAAGGGATCGACTTCAATGAAGTATTCACTCCAGTTGTGAAACATAGTTCCATTCATGTGTGCTCGCGTTAATAGTCCTTTATGATCTAGAACTTAAGCAACTTAATGTTAAGTACACTTTTCTACATGGTGAGCTTGAGGAGACAATCTATATGTTTCAACCCGAGGGATTCGTTATTGAGGGTAAAGAAGATCACGTTTGTTGGTTGAAACATTTTTTTTATGGTCTCAGGCAATCTCCATGGCAATGGTACAAGAGATTTGATAATTTTATGTTGAGTCATGGCTACTCGCAAAGTGCACATGACAGTTGTGTATACTATAAGAGATTACATGATGGTTCTATTATTTATTTATTATTATTTGTGGATGACATACTTATTGTAGCGAAGAACATATTAGAGATACAAAATTTGAAGAGATGATTTAACAGGAAATTTGAGATGAAAGATCATGGAGTTGCCAAGAAAATTTTAGGTATGGTAATTCGTAGAGACCAAAAATTTGGGAAGTTATACCTCTCGCAAAAGAAGTATATGGAGAAAATGCTTGAGTGCTTTGGCATGAAGAATGCTAAACCTATAAGTACTTCTTTGGCATCCCATTTTAGGCTTTCGGTTTCTTTGTTGCCTAAAACTAAAGAAGAGGAAGATGAGATGTTTCAAGTTCCATATTCTAGTGTTGTGGGTAGTCTCATGTATGTTATGGCTTATGCTCGTCCAAATATTTCATAGGTTGTTAGTGTTATGAGTAGGTGTATGGCACATTCGAGTAAAGCCCACTAGCAAGTTGTGAAATAGATTTTTCAGTACATCCAAAATATCTCAGATGTGGGTTTAGTCTTTAATAAATGTTGGGATATAGGACATTCGATTGATGGCTTCGTTGGTTCTAACTATGTAGGCAATCTTGACAAAAGGAGATTTTTTGACAAGTTATGTTTTTATGCTTGGTGGTTCCACAATTGGTTGGAGAGCAACTTTGTAGGACACGGTTGCTTTGTCTACTACTGGAGCAAAATACATGGCAGTGGCGGAAGCAGTAAAGGAAAGCTCTCTAATTAAAGTGTTTAGTTACAAAACTTGGTGTAGAGTAGGGGCAGCCTCTGCTATCTTTTACGATAACCAAAATACTATACAGTTAACCAAGAACACGATGTATCATGAGAAGACAAAACATATCGACATACAGTATCACTTTGTATGTGATGAAATTGCTAAGGATATGGTTACGATGAAAAAAGTATTTATGATAGATAATCCGATAGATATGTTATTCCTTTGATCAAGTTCAAGCATTGCTGGGACTTAATTGGCGTTTTCGCCATTTGAGTTGCTTAAGTGGAATTGGTGGCATTTCATCCTTTGTTTCCTACACTGAGTACACTCACGTAGACTTAGAGGTGTGCATCCTTGATTTCACTGTTTTGGGGTGGCCTTGTGTGGTCACTTGTGTTGGTGACGGAGAGAGATCTTGTGGTATTTGGTATAATGCTCTTTTAGAGATATAAAGTCAATGTGGAGATTTGTTGAGTTTTAACTTTGAAATTAAGAAATAAGGGTGTTTCAAACCATGCACCTTTATTTTAGGGATTTTTTAAGGGAGACTATAAAAGAATAGTGTTTAACAACACATCTTCAACCCTAACTTCTATATAATTTTCTATTTTGTTTTTTCCTATCTTCTTGTTGGATATTTAGATCTTGTGGTTTATCAAGTGGTTTTAGAGCTTTTTGGATTGTACTCCTATACTCTTTGTTGAAGATAGTAAAACCTCTCTCTCCTCATAGTTTTTCCTGTTTTGGGCTTTCCTCATAAATTTTGTATCTAATGTGATTTTGATTTCCGTTCATCATTTTCTACTTGTTCTTCGATTGGTGCATCTTTGATTGGTGTTTTTCTACAACAAAATAGTTTCAAAACGCATTTCGAAAGGTAGTTAGTGATAAAGGTAATATGTTTGTGTTGGGAAAATTGTCCTAAAAGTCTTATATTTATTGCATTTTTAGTCAATCCAATCATAAACCTTTTTAATTTTGTTAATTGAGTCATGAACATTTTGATAATATAGTCCATTCAATCAATTTTGATTGGAAATCACTGATCTATACACCAAACATCCTACGAGCATAGCCGACATTGATGAACACAATCTTTTTAATTTTTTTAATTTTTTTTATTAATTTTTATATTTTTATTATCATTCTTATCTTCTCTTCTTTTCTTTTCTTTTTTTCATTTTTCTCCATCGGTCGCCAGGCCTTGTTAATGGCCGGTGACTGAGCGACCAGCCAAAGGCAACAACCGATGAGGGTTGCCCTCGCCAGCCTCAAGGGAGGTCACCTTGACTTGGATCTAACAGGGTCGCCTCGCCGAAAACTAGAGTGTCGAGCTCGCCAACTTTAGGTAAGGTTGAACCTCATATGAATTTGGTGAGGGGTGATCTTGCTAGCCTCGACAAGGCTTGCCCTCGCTAGCCGACTAAGGTCAAGCCTTGTCCAAAGTTGGTGAGGTCGAGCGTCGCCCAAGGTCAACGAGGTCACCCTAGGTCAACGAGGTCACCCCTCACTAGATCCCGCTAAGGGTAACCCTCGCATAAGGCTAACAAGGGTGACCCTTGCTGGTCATTGCCTTTGGCTAGTCTTCGGCTATCTCCAAGGCTTGGCAATCGGCAAAGAAAAGTGAAAGAAAGAAAACATAAAAATATCTATAAATATTGAAAATTTTGGAAAAATTTGTTTATATCAACGCCGACTATGCTACATGTGACAGTTGGCATTTACATTAACAATTTCTGACAAAAATTGACCGAATGAACTACATTGGCAAAACGTGAAAATATTTATGATTCAACTGACAAAATTGAAAGGCTCAGGACAAAATTGTCAAAAGTATAATATGTTTAGGATTTTTTGGATAATTTTCCTTGTTTGTGTTACTATTTGGTCGTAGTTTAAAGCTTATCTTCAAATAATTAGTGGAGATGAGACATTGTAGTCATTCAAGAAGTGTACCATGCCAGCTTAAAACTCAACCATCCCAATTTATTTAGATTACTAAATAAATTAGCGGAAGTTTCAGTAGAATTGAAAGGGGTCGTTTTTGTTGAAATTGCTTTTTAGTAATCTTTTTCACTCTAATTGTTGAGAAAACATTCCCTAAGTAGTTTCGATAATTGACAGAACTTAAAGAATTTGTTTATGATAAAAAGTATTTTTAGGTGGAAAGTCTGGTGGAATAGGATCGGATGATATCAATCAGATATAAAATTGCAATTTATTCTTCATTCTTTATATATTATGTCAAATGGTTAGGTAGGAGTCAAATATACTCGTGCAATGGCTAGTAGCGATTGGTTGGTTACCTTGTCATTTTCATAAGAAGTTTCAAAAAGAAAATATTCCTAATATCTATTGGAGATTCAACCTTCTTGAAATTTCTTGTTAGAGGCGA
Source organism: Eucalyptus grandis (assembly GCF_016545825.1). NCBI lineage: Eukaryota > Viridiplantae > Streptophyta > Magnoliopsida > Myrtales > Myrtaceae > Eucalyptus > Eucalyptus grandis. The sequence continues at coordinate 20,175,358 of NC_052621.1, forward strand.
AACATTCTTTCCCTTTACAAACACTCAACTTTTTGAAACTCGAACTGTTGTATGGACGGTGGAAATTATGGAAAGCATCAACCCCGACGATCCTGAAGTTATCAAGTCTTCTCAACTAGATATAGGACCAACAGGTAAATTGGCTGGATGATCCTTCTGGAGATATGTCTAATAGTCAGCTTGGACTAGGATGAATATAAGAGGAGGTCTTGAAGCTAAAGGGATAGAATTGGCATTCACGAAAATTGAAGCTTATAATTCCTAAGTCTGAAGAGTGTTTTGTGATTATACACATTTGCCTTCGCTGAGCTATATTGTGTAAACATTTTAGAGACTGAGAGTGTGAGAAATTGTTCACACAAACTTGAATACTCGAAGCTCAGGACTTATAACCTCTTATCGATTTTTCTACTAGATTCCAGACAATAGGCTATAGCACTAAAGAGTGGATGTAGGCTTGTAAGAGCCAAACCACTATAAACTTTTGTGTGCAATTTTCTATCATTTACTCATTTTTATTAATTGTGATAGAATTGTACATCGGTAAAATCTGACCACTTCATCAAAAGTTGTCTAGCTGCAATATTTGTTGAAACTCTTTCATCTCCGCACAATTGCCTATTCACCCCCTCTAGGTGATAGATCTAGTCATAACACTAATAAACGGTGAAAATGAGCCTATCATCTCTCGTGATTTCTCTCGCCTCATAAAGAAAATCAATAAACTTATGGACGTCTCTTAAATTCGATGATACCTTGGGAAAACATCAAGAGATTATGATGTTTCAATTCATACAAACCGATAGAATTCATTGAAATTTCTATAATCCATATCAATACGCAGATCGTAAAATACTTGTATTGTAATAGTTGCGGTGCAAAAGTAAAAATTTTGCTGACAAAGTAACAGCAATAATCATTTGTACACACGTGGATGTACATGGTTACCATATGGTAACGCCGCAGTGCGGAGTGAGTTCCAAAACATTAGGTAAGAACTGAAGCCAACATGATTGACCAACGTCCATATACGTAATCCTTATACAATACAAAACTCCAAACACACAACAGATATCGGAATTGATATGCTGCTTAGACGGTGACGAGGTCTCTACGATCCTTGTCTACATGGCGAAGTCGACATCTTTGAAAGTCAGAACGCAATTGGGCCGTCTAAATACATATAATATATCTCCGTGCACGAAGAACTGTTCAAAGTAATCTTCTCTCGCTCTATTCTACTGTGAAAATAATCTCATAATACTTCGTGGTTTCTCTAACCTCATAAACAAAACCAATATCCTTTGGAATGTCTCTTAAATCTGACGACGCCTTGGGAGAATATTAAGATTTGATGACGTTTCAATTCGTATACAAACTAATGGATATCATTCAAATTTCCATGATCTATTATAATTACCTAAATTGCAATATGTTTGCATTGTAATAAACATGGTGCAAAAGTGAATTTTCCACTGAAAAAAAAGCAGCAATTATCATTGTACACCAGTGTACGTACATAATCACCTTATAATAATTAGATTTTATTTTATAGACAATACGCGGTGCGGTGCGACTTTCAGAAGATTGGATAAGAATTGAAGCCAGCATGATTGACCAACGTACCATAAAAGTACGAAGATATAGAATACTGCCGAGAAGGTGACGCCATCTCAATAAATCCTTGTCTACATGGCGAAGTTGACATCTTTGAAAGTCAGAACGCAATCCGGCCGTTCCCTTTCTTGAAAATCTCCATGCACGAAGAACTGTTCAAAGTCCAAACTCGCGCTCCTTCTTCTTTTCTCCTTTTACGTCTAATGCTTGCACAAGCACAGCTGCACGACGCGGTTTCTTATGCGAATCAATCAGCGCCAACCTTCGATATTTTATTAAAAGGAATGTGATTGTCACTTTCCGGTGCCCATCTATAAAGCCGCATTGAGCATTTCATCTTCTCTTCATCCCATCCCCATCACTTGGTTTCTTCTCTCTATCTCTATACAGTTGTCATCTGCTTACTAGCTCTCTCACTCACAACTGATCTCGTAAACTTTCCTCTCTCTCGCGCTCCTGATTTTCCAGCATATTAGTATCCATTTTTTGTCAGCCTCTGTCCTGCGGTTCGTTCTTGGGAATGAGAACTATGAGAACCTATTTCTTCTGTGCCATGTTCTCGTTCATCACCTTTCTGAACTCGGGTTCAGCAACTCTCCAAGTGGGATTCTACCGCTCCATTTGCCCGTCTGCAGAGTCCGTCGTCCGGAAAGCTGTGAACAAAGCGGTGGCCAAGAACCCTGGCATCGGTGCTGGGCTTATTAGAATGCACTTCCATGATTGCTTTGTTCGGGTATGCAAGAACTTCTTTACACATTTCAGAAGTAGTGGTTATAATCTCGTTTGCGGAAAAATAGTAATGCAAAGAAAACCCTTTTTTGTTTAGCAAAAAGCGTATGCCTATCTTTTGTCAGTACAAAAGATATCGATGAGATGGGAGTGTGGGGAGTACATTTCACATTCTATCACTGGTCCAGGACTTTTTAAGTTTTGTCTAACTGACCGGTCACAAAATAATCTATATTTCTTATGCAGATGCACTTCAGCTATCCTGATAATTGCTTTGTTGTTCTTTGATCCAATAATAGGGTTGCGATGCTTCGATCTTGCTAGATTCGACCCCAGGCAACCCATCAGAGAAGGAACATCCAGCGAACAACCCGAGCTTACGAGGTTTTGAAGTCATTGACGAGGCAAAGGCTGAGCTAGAGTCTCTATGCCCGCAGAAGGTCTCATGCGCTGACATTCTTGCATTCGCAGCACGCGACAGTGCCTACAAACTCGGCAGCATCAACTACGCAGTCCCAGCAGGTCGCCGCGATGGGCTGGTCTCACTCAAAGACGAGCCCTCCCAGGATCTTCCTCCTTTCTTCTTCAATGCACAACAATTAGAAGCTAATTTTGCGAGAAAAGGCCCTCTCTGGACGAGATGGTGACGCTATCCGGTGCACATTCGATTGGAGTCTCGCATTGCTCCTCCTTCTCGAACCGCTTGTACTCCTTCAATGCCACTCACACCCAAGACCCTTCAATGGACACCAAGTTGGCTAGTCAACTGAAATCTAAGTGTCCGAACAATGGAGGCGCTAGCGATCCCACTGTGCCATTGGACTTGGTCACGCCGAACAGGCTAGACAACAAGTACTACACTAATTTGAAGAACCACCGAGGCCTATTGACTTCTGATCAGACCCTTTTTAACAGCCCTTCGACGGCTAACATCGTGAGGAGCAATGCAAATAATGGCGGAGCATGGGCAAACAAGTTCGCAGCAGCAATGGTGAAGATGGGATCGATCGACATCCTCACCGGGAACGAGGGTGAGATTAGGAGGAAATGCACGGTGGTGAACTAGATATGGACCATTAGGTTTAACTTTGACTTTTCAGCCGACATTGTTTCATTTCTTTCATTGCTGCTTCAAGTGTGTATTATCATTTTGTTGTCCTCAACTTCAAGTGTGTATTCATCTGATTTAATTACATTGATTTGGTTTAAGAAACCTTGAGGAAATAGATAAAAGGGATACTTGTCTGGTTTTAAGTAATCCTATGTTAGCTAGCTGTTGTCTTGACATGATCTTTCACTATGATTGCTTGTTTCATGCTCTAACAACTAATTGCTCTTTTTTTTTATCTTTTCTATGCATCATCCCGATAAGCATGGACTTTTTTCTTTTATTCATCACGAGTGAGTTTTACAGGCTGTATTTCAAATTTTCAATGACTTCTACGATGTTTGGCTTTACTTGTACTGCATGAAACTTAACTTGTATTAAACATCGAACTACTGAAATTTTTATTTGAAATTTTTATGAGTTTTTTTCATTTGAGTTCCTCAAAATAAGCATCAGCTCAGCATGGACTATATATTTTTATTTTTATCAAGAATGAGTATAATAGGGTGTATTCAAATTTTTAATGACTTTTGTTAGTTTTGGCTTTAATCGTACTACATGAAAGTTAATTTTTATTAAAAAAAAATTGATTATGTGATAGTTTTTATTCTACTGTGAGAATAACATCTATTTTGGATCATAAAAAACTATATGATAGATAATTATAAATTGTTATGAGATTCACTACGTCAAGAATTTGTGGCTCACAACAAACTGTTATTCTCAAAGTAGCCCAAAAATTATTATGCTAGCAAAGTCTGTTTATTAAATATCGAATTATTAAAGTTTTTATTTGGAACTTTTATAAGTTTTTTCTTTTTTTTCATTTGAGTTTTTCGAAAAATTTAATGGGCAAAGCATGAAAATATTTTTTGAACCTAGGCAAAAGAGGGGGAACCAACACAAATAAGGCTCAACAACAAGTACTACACTAATTTGAAGAACAATTGAGGCCTATTGACTTCTTATTGTACGCTTTTTAATAGCCCTTTGACGACAAATATTATGAGGAAGAATGTGAATAATGGTGGAGTATGGCCTACTAAGTTTGTGGTGCCAATGATGAAGGTGGATTGACAGATACTCTCCCTTGGAGCTAAGGCGAGATTAGGAGGAATTGCAGGGTTGCAACTGCTTGAAAGGTTTATAAGGACATATATAGCGGTTTATTTCAATTTTTTTAGCTTGCTACTTCTGTTTTTTTTTTTTTTTTTTTTTTTGGTCGAAACTGTTGGGGAGAATCAGGCAACAATTCACTAAAGACAAACACAATCTAGGATCAATTTTTCCCTCAAAACTAAACCGACGAAAATCGACTTGACCCCGGCAACAACTAGTAGGCAAAATGACAAGAAGGCAAAGCCAACAATAAAAGTTTGTCCAAAAACTTCCACTAATCACTAATAATAGTAAGATACACATAGCGTTCTCCCCTAGTTATACACTAGAGGCTCAACATTAATAATACAACTATGTTTCCTCATCACAAAGGTGAATTAACATAAATGAAGCAATAATATCCTAACCACAATTGGAGGATTCATAGGAGGTTCTCAATGAATGAAACCAGCCAATATGTAAACCCCTAGAAGGGATCGACTTCAATGAAGTGTTCTCTCCAATTGTGAAACATAGTTCCATTCATGTGTGCTCATGTTAGTAGTCCTTATGATCTAGAACTTCGGCAACTTAATGTTAAGCCCGCTTTTCTGCATGGTGAGCTCGAGGAGACAATCTATATGTTTCAACTCGAGGGATTCATCGTTGAGGGTTGTCGCGACCTCTTTTTTTTTTTCGGCGCCCGCAATCGGGTACGGGCGCCTAAGGAGGCTAATGGCTCGGCTGAATTTATTAAGCCCGGACTCTCCCGAGTCCACCAATTCACGACTTAATGGTTCAAGTTTTTAACCTGTAAATCAATTTTTAAATTGGAGTCGCCACTAATCGATTTGGGGTGGGTTGATTAGAAACCCAAGTGAAGTATCGGGAGAAATACTCACTCCTGCGCAACCAGAGAAATTAGGATCAGGGACTTGATTACACTAATTAATCACTAATGCCATTTCGGTACCTAATCTTGTTTAAACCCTAAGGCTTTTTTTTGGATGTTTGAGAGATTTTCCATGCATTTTGGGAGGAAAAACATATTTTGAGTCATTTTCTAATTTTTGGACGCAAAAGGGATTTTTTGGGATTTTTTTGGAAAAACACAAGTCTTTTTGGCTTTTTTGGATTTTTGGCATATTTTTTTTTTTTTTTTTTGGGAAAATAAAATATTTTTTAATATTTTTCAAAATATTTTGGAAAATAAATTATTTTTGATTTTTCTCGATTTTTAGAAAATAAAACATTTTTCGACATTTTTTAAATATTTTTCGATTTTCTGGAAATTAAAACATTTTTTAATATTTTTTTGAAAATAAAACACTTTTTGATTTTTTTAAATAAAATATTTATTATTTTATATTAAAATAACAAAATAAAACCGACCGGGTCGATCCGCGGGTTGGGTCCGACCCGGGTTGGCGACCCAACGCGGACAGGCCCGCGTTGCGGGCCCGACTCGGATTTTTTTTGTCTTTTTTTATTTATTTATTAAAACGGCGCTGTGGCTGGGCATTTGGGGACGCCCGGCCCGGCCCGACAACCCGGCTCCACAACCCCCTCCCCCGGCGAAACCCTACCCGAGCCGACCCAAATCACGACCCGGTCTTCCGCCGCGCCCGCAATTTGCGGAATCCCTACCCGGTTCCCAATCCGGGTCCGACCCGACAACCCGGGGTCGCGACCCGGAAAATCGGGAACCCTAGGGTTTCCGAATCGTGGCGCGAGGTACAACAGCCGGGACGATGGCGACGGCAACGGCGGCGGCGGCGGCGGGGACGGCGACGGCGACGACGGCGACGGTAGTGACGAGGGTTGGACTGCGGAAGGGGAAACTATGGCGACGGCAACGGCGACGGTGGCGGTAGCACTACCTATTCGTGGCGATGGCGTCCGGATGGTGGTGGCTATCAAAGGGCTGCAGGTGTGGGCGGCGGATTGGCGGCGGCGTCCCTACAATTTCCAGATCTAGTGCAACCTTGGCGAATCGACTACTGCAACGGCGTCGGAGCGGTGGCGGAGACGCGGCTGCGTCGGCGACAGCGAATCCCAGATCTGGTCAGATCTGGGCCGTCATCGGCTCGCCTCGCCGCTCGCGCTTCCTCCTCTCTCCCCTACTTCCTCCTCCGGCGAAGCTTGGATCCGCGGCCGCGAGTCTTCGGACCCCCCTAAAGTCTCTCAGTGGGGTGTCCAAGGGCTGCCGGTGATCCGCCTCTCTCTCTGCAGGTTCGCTCGCCGACGGCCTCCCCCGATGTCTCGGTGGGAGGTCGTTTAAGCTCACGACCTGCCTCCTCTCTCGCTCGCTCCTCGATTCCTCCCCCGAAGTCTCTCAGTGGGAAGATCTCGAAACTCGCTGCTTCGTTCTTCGACGAAGGTGGTGCCCTTTTATAGGCGAGGGGGCAGCCGGTCGACGGAGCTTCGATCGCCGGTCCCAGTGCGCCGAGCAGCCTCCGCCGGCCGAACCGACGTCCCATCCGACGCCAGCTGCTCCCTGCACGTCCTTATCCGACGCCAGCCGCCCCCTTGCTCCACGTGCGCTACTGTTCCTCCATTTTGCTCCGGCGTCGCGCGCGTCCTCTTCTCCGGCGCGTGCTACTTATCCGGTTGAGGAAGAAGACAGGGGAGGAAGAAGACAAGGAGAAAGGGCCGGGCTGAGCCATGCGGCTGGGCCTCGCGGGCCTGCGAAGGAAAAGAAAAGAGGGAGGGGCTAGGCTTTGAAGGCCCACCCTTGTGGCTGTTGGCTTATGCTTTTCTTTTTGTTTCTTTTCATGTTTTTATTTGTTTTTGTTGTTTTCTTTTTTTATTATCTACTTACTCGAAAAGACAAAATAAATTAAAATTTTAATTAATAAAATAAAATAGGCCTAAAATTAAGGCGTCAACAAGGGTAAAAAAGATCACGTTTGTAGGTTGAAACATTTTTTTATGGTCTCAGGCAATCTCCGCAACAATGATACAAGAGATTTGATAATTTTATGTTGAGTCATGGCTACTCGCAAAGTGCACATGACAGTTGTGTATACTATAAGGGATTACATGATGGTTCTATTATTTATTTATTTATTTATTATACGTGGATGACATGCTTATTGTGAAAGTGCTAGTACGAATACCTAGAGAGGGGTGAATAGGTGTGAAGACAATTTTTCGAAAGAACAATAGAAATATTTTGTTTCTAAAACAGAGTCTTAAGAACAACAGACTTTCAGCAAGTTCAAACTATTCAAAAATAAAAAACTTTAGCAGTTAAATAAAATTACGAACAAAGTAAATGAGTTTATGGAAGAGAATAAGAACACATAATTTATAGTGGTTCGGTTTATATTAAGCCTACATCCACTCTCCCACGCTAACAGCCTTCTGGCTGGATTCCACTATGTAATCAACAAAAGATTACAACTTTGAGTGCAAACGCTTAGAGGTAGATCACACTATCTCACTAAGTCACTCTTTTGGTATTTATCTCACGATCACAAACGTTTAAGCTCACGAGAGACAAGTGTATGCTCAAAGTTCGCTCAGACTTTGGAATTATAAATTTTACACTCTGTCTCTTACTTGCTCATCAGTCCTTGATATCCTTAAATACCCATCCACTTCCAAACTAGCCATTGGATAGTATCTTAGAGGATCGTCTTCCAATCTATCCATTAGACTAGAAGATTTAGTAGCCATTGAGTGATAGAAGTAGAATCCCAAATTGATTCTAATCGCCCAGACAAACAAAATCTTGATTTCCATAAGTAGAGCTTCTTCGTATAAAAAGTTATTGTCTTCAAGATCCAATCATCAATCAATTAGATTGAGTCAATCAAATCAATCTTGATATAGAATCCAAACCAGATCACTAGCTGTTATATATTTGGGGCTTGTGTTACGTTCTGTCAAGTTGTCTCGTTCTGAACATAGTTTGTTCTGAATATGCTACATTTTGAACTTGTGTCTCGTTTTGGACCTTGTCACGTTTTGGATTTGTGTCTCCTTCTAGATGTAAAGTCTAAGAGTCTTCAAACTGAAGTAGTGTCTGAGTGTCTTCAGACTGAAATAAACTTTATAATCTGGACGTAAATCTGAACTGAAGTAGACTTTACAATCTAAACGTTAGTCTGAACTAAAGTAGACTTTACAATATCCTTTACATGTTCCATCATCTGCATAATATGTTACTCAACCATTAAACACGTTAGTAGCTTTTGATTTATTTTTTCATCTTCAAAACATCATAAGGGTTTTCCCTAACATATTGTAACGAAGAACATATTAGAGATACAAATTTTGAAGAGACGACTTAACAGGAAATTTGAGATGAAAGATCATGGAGTTGCCAAGAAAATTTTAGGTATGGAAATTCGCAGAGACAAAAAAGTTGGGAAGTTATACCTCTCGCAGAAGAAGTATATGGAGAAAATGCTTGAGTGCTTTGGCATGAAGAATGCTAAACCTATAAGTACTTCTTTGGCATCCCATTTTAGGCTTTTGGTTTCTTTGTTGCCTAAAACTAAAGAAGAGGAAGATGAGATGTCTCGAGTTCCATATTCTAGTGTTGTGGGTAGTCTCATGTATGTTATGGCTTACACTAGTCCAAATATTTCATAGGTTACTAGTGTTATGAGTAGGTGTATGGCACATTCGAGTAAAGCCCACTAGCAAGCTGTGAAATGGATTCTTCGGTACATCCAAAATACCTCAAATTTGGGTTTAGTCTTTAATATAGGTTGTGATATAGGACATTCGATCGATGGCTTCATTGATTCTAACTATGTAGGCAATCTTGACAAAAGGAGATTTTTGACAAGTTATGTTTTTACGCTTGGTGGTTCCGCAATTGGTTGGAGAGCAACTTTGCAAGACACGGTTGTTTTGTCTACCACTGAAGCAAAATACATGGTAATGGCGGAAGCAGTATAGGAAAGCTCTCTAATTGAAGTGTTTAGTTACAAAACTTGGTGTAGAGTAGGAGGTAACCTCCGCTATCTTTTACAATAACCAAAGTACTATCTAGTTAACCAAGAACACGATGTATCATGAGAGGACAAAACATATCGACATACAGTATCACTTTGTATGTGATGAGATTGCTAAGGGTATGGTTATGATGAAAAAAGTATTAATGATAGATAATTTGATAGATATGTTAACCAAAGCAGTTCTTTTGATCAAGTTCAAGCATTGCTTGGACTTAATTGGCGTTTTTGCCATTTGAGTTGCTTAGTTGGAGTTGGTGGCATTTCATCCTTTGTTTCCTACACTGAGTACACTCACATAGGCTTAGAGGTGTGCATCCTTGATTTCATTGTTTTGGGATGGCCTTGTGTGGTCACTTGTGTTGGTGACGGAGAGAGATCTTGTGGTATTTGGTATAATGCTCTTTTAGAGATTTGAAGTCAATGTGGAGATTTGTTGAGTTTTGACTTTAAAATTAAGAAATAAGGGTGTTTTAAACCATGCACCTTTATTTTAGGGATTTTATAAGGGAGACTATAAAAGAATTGTTTTTAATAACACATCTTCAACCCTAACTTCTATATAGTTTCCTATTTTATTTTTTTCCTATCTTCTTGTTGGATATTTAGATCTTGTGCCTTATCAAGTGGTTTTAGAGCTTTTTGGATTGTACTCCTATTTTCTTTGTTGAAGATAGGAAAACCTCTCTCTCTCCTCGTAGTTTTTCCCGTTTTGGGCTTTCCTCATAAATTGTATCTCGTGTGATTTTGATTTTCTTTCATCATTTTCTACTTGTTCTTCGATTGGTGCATCTTTGATTGGCATTTTTCTACGACAAAATAGTTTCGCACGGATTTCGAAAGCTAGGTAGTGATAAAGGTGATATGTTTGTGTTGGGAAAATTGTCTTAAAAGTCTTATATTTATTGCATTTTTAGTCAATCCAATCATAAACCTTTCAATTTTGTTAATTTAGTCAAACATTTTGATAATATAGTCCATTCAATCAACTTTGATTGGAAATCATTGATATATATATGCCAAACATCCTACAAGCATAGCCAACATTGATGTACACAATTTTTTTTTCGATTAATTTTTTATATTTTTATTATCATTCTTCTTTTTCTTTTTTTTTTCTTTTTTCTCAACCGGTCGCCAGGCCTTGTTAATGGCCGGCGACTGAGCAACTAGCCAAAGGCAACAACCAATGAGGGTTGCCCTCACTAGCCTCAAGGGAGGTCACCCTGACTAGGATCTAACGAGGTCACCTCGCCAAAAACTAGAGAGTGTCAAGCTCACCAACTTTAGGTAAGGTTGAACCTCATCTGAATCTAGTAAGGGGTGACCTTGCTAGCCTCAACAGATCCGACCAAGATCAAGCCTTGTCCAAAGCTAGTGAGGTCGAGCGTCGCCCAAAGTCAACGAGGTCACCCCAAGTCAACGACGTCACCCCTCACTAGATCCTGCTAAGGGTAAACCTCGCATAAGGCTAACAAGGGTGACCCTTGCCGGCTGTTGCCTTTGGCTAGTCTTCACTGTCTCTAAGGCTCGGTGATCAACAAAGAAAAGCGAAAGAAAGAAAACATAAAAATATCTATAAATATTAAAAATTTTGAAAAATTTTGTCTATATCAATGCCGACTATGTTACGTGTGACAGTTGGCATTTACATTAATAATTTCTGACCAAAATTGACCGAATAGACTACATTGGCAAAACGTGAAAATGTTTATGACTCAACTGACAAAATTGGCAAAAGTAAAATATGTTTAGGATTTTTTGGACAATTTTCCTAGTTTGTGTTACTATTTGGTCGTAGTGTAAAGCTTATCTTCAAATAATTAGTGGAGATGAGACATTGTAGTCATTCCAGAAGTGTACCATGCCAGCTTAAAACTCAACTAACTATCCCAATTTATTTAGATTACTAAATAAATTAGCGGAAGTTTCGGTAGAATTGAAAGGGGTTGTTTTTGCTAAAATTGCTCTTTAGTAATATTTTTTTCACTCTAATTGTTGAGAAAACATTCCTTAAGTAGTTTTGATAATTGACAGAACTTAAAGAATTTGTTTATGATAAAAAGTATTTTTAGGTGGAAAGTCTGATGGAATGGAATCAGACAATATCAATCAAATATAAAATTGCGATTTATTCTTCATTCCTTATATATTATGTCAAATGGTTAGGAATGAGTCAAATATACTCATGCAACGGCTAGTAGCGATTGGTTGGTTACCTTGTCATTTTCATAAGAAGTTTCAAAAGGAAAATCTTCATAATATCTATCGGAGATTCAACCTTCCTGGAATTTCTTATTAGAGGCGAAACATTCTTTCCATTTACAAACACTCAATTTTTCGAAACTCAAACTGATGTATGGGTGGCAGAAATTATGGAAATCATCAACCTCGGCGATCCTAAAGTTATCAAGTCTTCTCAACTAGATACAGGACCAACGGGTAAATTGGCTGGATGATCCTTCTAGAGATATGTCTACAGGTCAGCTTGGTTTAGGAGGAATATAAGAGGAGGTCTCGAAGCTGAAGGGATAGAATTGGCATTCATGAGAATTGAAGCTTATAATTCCTAAGTCTGAAGAGTGTTTTGTGATTATACACATTTGCCTTCGCTAAATTGTGTAAACCTTTTAGAGGCTGAGAGTGTGAGAAGTTGTTCACACAAACTTGAATGCTCGAAGCTCAAGAATTATAACCTCTTATCGATTTTTCTAGTAGATTCCAGCCAATAGACTATAGCGCTAAAGAGTGGATGTAGGCTTACAAGAGCCGAACCTCTATAAACCTTTGTGTGCAATTTGCTATCATTTACTCATTTTTATTAATTGTGATAGAATTGTACACCGGAAAATCTAACCACTTCATCAAAAGTTGTCTAGCTGCAATATTTGTTTAAACTCTTTCATCTCCGCACAATCACCTATTCACCCCCTCTAGATGATAGATCTAGTCATAACACTAATAAACGATGAAAATGAGCCTATCATCTCTCATCGTTTCTCTTGCCTCATAAAGAAAATCGATAATCTTTTGGACGACTCTTAAATTCGATGATACCTTGGGAAAACAAGAGATGATGATGTTTCAATTCATACAATCCGATAGAATTCATTGAAATTCCTATAATCCATATCAATACGCAGATCGTAAAGTACTTGTATTGTAATAGTTGCGGTGCAAAAGTAAAATTATCGCTGAAAAAGTAACACCAATAATCCTTTGTACACACGTGGATGTGCATGGTTACCTTATGGTAAAGAGATTTTAATTTAATAATCGCTCCGCGGTGTGGTGTGAGTTCCAAAACATTAGGTAAGAACTGAAGCCAACATGATTGACCAACGTCCATATACTTAATCCTTACACAATACAAAACTTTAAACACAACAGAAATCGGAATTGATATGCTGCTTAGAAGGTGACGAGGTCTCTACGATCCTTGTCTAAATGGCGAAGTCGACATCTTTGAAAGTCAGAACGCAATTGGGCCGTCTAAATATATATAATATATCCCCATGCACGAATAACTGTTCAAAGTAATCTTCTCTCGCTCTATTCTACAGTGAAAATAATCCCATAATATTTCGTGATTTCTCTAACCTCATAAACAAAACCAATATCCTTTGGAATGTCTCTTAAATCTGATGACACCTCGGGAGAACATTAAGATTTGATGATGTTTCAATTCGTATACAAACTAATGGATATCATTCAAATTTCCATGATCTATTATAAATACTTAACTTGAATTATGTTTGCATTGTAATAATCATGGTCTAAAAGTGAATTTTCTACTAAAAAAAAAAGAGCAGCAATTATCATTGTACACCCGTGTACGTACATAATCACCTTATAATAATTAGATTTTAATTTTAAACAATACGCGGTGCGGTGCGACTTTCGGAAGATTAGGTAAGAACTGAGGCCAGCATGATTGACCAACGCACCATAAAAGTACGAAGAAATAAAATACTGCCGAGAAGGTGACGGCATCTCAATAAATGCTCGTCTATATAGCGAAGTTGACATCTTTGAAAGTCAGAACGCAATCCGGCCGTTCCCTTTCTTGAAAATCTCCATGCACGAAGAACTGTTCAAAGTCCAAACTCGCGCACCTTCTTCTTTTCTCCTTTTACGTCTAATGCTTGCACAAGCACAGCTGCACGACGCGGTTTCTTATGCGAATCAATCAGCGCCAACCTTTGATATTTTATTAAAAGGAATGTGATTGTCACTTTCCGGTGCCCATCTATAAAGCCGCATTGAGCATTTCATCTTCTCTTCATCCCATCCCCATCACTTGGTTTCTTCTCTCTACCTCTATACAGTTGTCATCTGCTTACTAGCTCTCTCACTCACAACTGATCTCGATAAACTTTCCTCTCTCTCGCGCTCCTGATTTTCCAGCATATTAGTATCCATTTTTTGTCAGCTTCTGTCCTGCCGTTCGTTCTTGGGAATGAGAACTATGAGAACCTATTTCTTCTGTGCCATGTTCTCGTTCATCACCTTTCTGAACTCGGGTTCAGCAACTCTCCAAGTGGGATTCTACCGCTCCACTTGTCCGTCTGCGGAGTCCGTCGTCCGGAAAGCTGTGAACAAAGCGGTGGCCAAGAACCCTGGCATCGGTGCTGGGCTTATTAGAATGCACTTCCATGATTGCTTTGTTCGGGTATGCAAGAACTTCTTTACACATTTCAGAAGTAGTGGTTATAATCTCGTTTGCGGAAAAATTGTAATGCAAGGAAAACCTTTTTTGTTTAAGCAAAAAGCGTATGCCTATCTTTTGTTAGTACAAAAGATATCGATGAGATGGGAGTGTGGGGAGTACATTTCACATTCTATCACTGGTCCAGGACTTTTTAAGTTTTGTCTAACCGACCGGTCACAAAATAATCTATATTTCTTATGCAGATGCACTTCAGCTATCCTGATAATTAATTGGCTGATCTTTGATCCAATAATAGGGTTGCGATGCTTCAATCTTGCTGGATTCGACCCCAGGCAACCCATCAGAGAAGGAACATCCCGCAAACAACCCGAGCTTGCGAGGTTTTGAAGTCATCGATGAGGCGAAGGCTGAGCTAGAGTCTCTATGCCCGCAGAAGGTCTCATGCGCTGACATTCTTGCATTCGCAGCACGCGACAGTGCCTACAAACTCGGCAGCATCAACTACGCAGTCCCAGCGGGTCGCCGCGATGGGCTGGTCTCACTCAAAGACGAGCCCTCCCAGAATCTTCCTCCTTTCTTCTTCAATGCGCAACAATTAGAAGCTAATTTTGCGAGCAAAGGCCTCTCTCTGGACGAGATGGTGACGCTATCCGGTGCACATTCGATTGGAGTCTCGCATTGCTCCTCCTTCTCGGACCGCTTGTACTCCTTCAATGCCACTCACACCCAAGACCCTTCAATGGACACCAAGTTAGCTAGTCAACTGAAATCTAAGTGTCCGAACAATGGAGGCGCTAGCGATCCCACTGTGCCATTGGACTTGGTCACGCCGAACAGGCTAGACAACAAGTACTACACTAATTTGAAGAACCACCGAGGCCTATTGACTTCTGATCAGACTCTTTTTAACAGCCCTTCAACGGCTAATATCGTGAGGAGCAATGCAAATAATGGCGGAGCATGGGCTAACAAGTTCGCGGCAGCAATGGTGAAGATGGGATCGATCGACGTCCTCACTGGGAGCGAGGGTGAGATTAGGAGGAAATGCAGAGTGGTGAACTAGATATGGACCATTAGGTTTAACTTTGACTTTTCATCCGACATTGTTTCATTTCTTTCATTGCTGCTTCAAGTGTGTATTATCATTTTTTTGTCCTCAACTTCAAGTGTGTATTCATCTGATTTAATTTCATTGATTTGGTTTAAGAATTCTTGAGGAAGTACATAATGGGATATTTGCAGGTTTTAAGTAATCCTATGTTAGCTAGATGTTGTCTTGACATGGGCTAACAAGTTCGCTGCAGCAATGGTGAAGATGGGATCAATCGACTTCCTCACTGGGAGCGAGGGTGAGATTAGGAGGAAATGTAGAGTGGTGAACTAGATATGGACCATTAGGTTTAACTTTGACTTCTCACATAGGGAGGTAATTCACCTCAGAGTTGGCTGAAACATGCGAGTTATTTATCGATGGCAGATTAATAGCAAAGTCCTTACTTTGCCTTAACTATTAACATTAATTGTTATCTCGCTTCCTCAAAGCCATCACAACATAAGCACATAGGCAATTCTTATAGCAAATCACATATTTATGAGGCAGAAACAAGAACGTGCAATATCTCATAATCATGCATCAATGCCATCCAATGATCCAGACATAATCGCATATCATTCTCATGCACGTTTCACACATATATGTCCAGATTATTACGATTGCTTAGGGCCACGGCCAACCTGAAAGTTGATGGTCTTCCAATATATCCAGGCATCATCTTGCCCTATGCATATGACTCAAAATGACATTCCAATTGAGGAGCTTCATTCCAAAATCTATCACGAATGGTGTCCCATTGACGTGGGGCATCCAAACTTAATCAGGTATCGTCTCACATAATCATGCACATCCAGATGGTTCAATCATCCTGCATAATTATATGCATCATGGTATCTAAGTGATTACACGAGCATACCATCACTCAAGCCCAATTCATTTCTTTCTCATTAATCGATATAGGAATATGTAATGCTCATACAATATGTAATAATGTAAGTCACATACAATCATGTGCATCTTATATCACATCACATTAGCATATCACTTAAACATTTCAACATGTCCTTTTTTCCACACATTCTTACATACATAATAATTAGTTATAATTATGAGGTACCATAAACAATTTCCAATTTCCATTCTAAAACAATTTGCATAAGCATACTCCGTAATTGAACAACACCCAACAATGCACCAACCATTAGAACCCATGGCATATAGGACATTCATTAAAGTAAGATAAGTCATTGCAATTAAACATGAGTTATTATGATGACCTATCAGCATGTCATCATAACATATCTGATAACTTATCTCACATTAATATAACATATCATAATAACTTAAAACTTGTCACATACTACAACATAATAACTTATCGTATGTCTACTTATCATGTTTCGATAACTTATCGAATATAAAAAGGCTTATCATAATAACTTAGCACAACCTATGATATCCTATCACGATAACCTATTGGAAAATATGATAACCTACTATGATAACCTATGGAAACCAACAATAACTTATCACAATAATCTATCAGAATCCTCCAATCACCTATCGCAATAACCTTTCGAAACCTATGATAATCTATCGTGATAACATATCGGAACCTTACGATAACCTATCGCTTAAACCTACTTATCACATCATCGAACATCACTTAACCTTAATCTAGTCTTAATCTAAATCCTAAATATAACCACAACCCTAAGCAAGGACTAGAAAGCCATTCACTCTCAATTCCAAGCCTGGTACACGACGGTGAAGAGATGGCAAGGCGAGATAGAGGCGAGGGCTGCTGGTCACGCATCAACAACCCACGGTGAGGGGCTATGGTGGCTTCACAATGGAGGAACGGCGACAGCAAGGCGGGCGAATGGCCTCCGGCTTCACGATGGTCCAAGCCGAGATAGAAGAAGGAAAAGGAAGGTGGCTGGTCGGCCTCCTCTTCAGCTCCAAGACCCAGCATGGCAATGAGAATGGCGGTGCGAGAACGGCAGCTCAATGGTGGATGTGAATGGTGGACGACGGCTGGTGAGATTTGGAGAGGAAATGAGGGGAAATGGCTTGCAAGGGAGATGGAAATGTAGAAGGGGTTGTTCGGCTAGAACAAGGAGAGAGGAAAAGTGAGAATGAAAGCCAAAGTAAGAAAATGAGAGAGAGGAGAGAGAGGGTGCCATGAGTTCTCGAGGGGTAAGAGGAGAGAGAGAATGTGAGAGATCAAACCATTAATGTTTGTACTTTTCAATCCCACAAAACCCTCTCCACCATGAAAAGAAATGACACATGATGAAGCAAAATCCAAAGCCATTAATGGCTTGAATATGCAAACATGGGAAATTAGCTTAGGCTAGGCTACGCTAGGCTAGGATGTCCTGGTCAATCTTCCTTCAAACTTGTGGCCGCCACGTACATTTGCCTTTTTCAACTTTGCCCTTTTGTCCCTAGCTTGAAGAGAGGGCAATTGGGTCTTTGCATGAAGATTTGGCACTATGCAAGCAGATAGGTGTATTAGGCCCTGCATGGCTGCACCTTATTTCTGTTCCTAGGAACAAAAATTTCTGTTTTTTTGTTCCTGGGAACAAAAAAAACAGAAACGCGTTTGTGCGTTTTGTTCCTTTTTGTTCTTTTGTTCCAGGAACAAAAAGAAAAAGAAACAAGAAACACAAATTTTGTGTTTCTTGTTTTTGGAACACAAATCGAAACTTTTTTTTTTTTCTTTTTCTCTTATTTTTTGTTCTTCTTTCTTTTGGCCGGTCGCCGGCCTTGGCCATGGGCCGCGAGGCCGGGGCCCGGCTCGCCCGGCCACGGCGAGGCTCGCCCCCCGCGAGGCCGACGCTCGCGTCCCGGCGAGGCCGACGCTCGCCGTAGGCCGGGCGAGGGTCGGCCTCGCGCCGGCCTAGGCGAGCTCGATCTCGCCCGGCCATGGCGAGGCCGAGCTCGCCCGGCGGCCGGCGAGCCTCGGCCTCGCCGGGCGGTGGCCGGCGAGGCCGCGCCTCGCCCGCCCGCCGCCGGGCGAGCTCGGCCTCGCCGGATCAAGGCGAGGCCGACCTCGCGCCGCCCGGGCGAGCTCGATCTCGCCCAGATCCGGCCTCGAGCTCGCCCGCCGGCGGGCGCGCCTCGCCCGCCGCCGGGCGAGCTCGGCCCTCGCCGGTCGCCGGCCAAGGCCTGGCCGGCGACCGGCCAAAAAAGAAAAAAAAAAATGAAAAAGAAAAAAAGAAAAAAATAGAAAAAATAAAAGAAATAAAAAAATTATCCAAATTTACCAAACATGTTTCGTTTATTTTTTATTCCGGAACAAGTTTACTAAACGCGTATTTTTGTTCAAAAATTGTTCCCGAAGTAAATACTTTTTCTATTTCGTTCCCCTAACAATTTTTAAACTTAAACACAACCAAACGCGCCCTTAAATGCTAGATTTTGCAAGAGGCTAAAGTGGGCTTAAAGGGCCCACGGCCCCTTGGGCCGCCCCTCTCTTGGGCATGAGGCCCTTGGGCTGTTCTTCATGGCCGTGGGACCCATTGGGCCCATGCAGGTCCTCATTCGCGACCCATTTCCACTTTTCCGAATTTTCGCATTCGGCTGATGAAAAAGAGTTTTCGCTCCAAAGTGACCTTATCAATCTTTTCTTGGTTTATCAATCCTCATTGTAATCTTGCTTTAAAGATTGGCCACCTATGTGATCCGGTTCCAAAAATCGGGGTCTGATTAAGGGTGTCACAAATTTGGTGTTGGGAACTACCCCAAGCATGAAGCTTCTGATCTAAAATAGGACAGGAAGCACAATCACGCCAAGCACTTTCCCCGGTCTGGTCTTGGAATTTTCTTCTCTGAAGAACGATTAAACTGTAAAAATCAACGTCTTCAGAATCTAAGCCTTGAGATGCACCAACCGTGTATATAGGAAGGAATAAAACCAGTAAAAACAGTAGAATCCCATAGACAATACAGGTGCATAAGCCGAAAGGACTGCAAACATAGCATAAGGCCATAGAGGCCCAAAACAACCAAACAGGGGCGAAGGCCATAAGGTCCAAAGACCAAATCTACATGAATGAGGAGCATGAGGCCCAAATCTGTACAAACAATTCTGAGGTCGTCAAAGAAGACGGTAGGAATGGTCCGCGGGAAAGATTGATTGATTGGGCGACCAGTCTCTGCTTTCCCAAGATTCAACGAGCGTGCGTGTCTGGTTCCTGCTTTATTCCACCTTCATTGTATTTCCATTACTTTGTCTCCGTCCCTCTTTATTCATTTGTATATTCGCTCTGGTCAAAGGTTTTCTGCCTTCTTCGAACAACGACACGCCTCGCCTTCTGGCCACAGCTGTTCTCTTGCACTTTCTTTTCTCTCTTTCTTCTTTTGTTGGCTTCTTCCACTCATCATGACACTTCTCTCTTCTTTTGGCTCTCTCGTGCACGTCCTTTTCCAAGAGGGGATTGATTTCACTTTGAACTCATTTGGCAATTAGTACGTTTTAACCTCTCTTTAACTCGCCTCATGAGCATTTGCCCTCTCGTGGAAACATGAACTGGCCATTATGATGATGATGATGATGATGATAGGGAGGTCAACATCTTCATCTCATAAAAAGGAACACCACGCAATTGGGATTTGTGCATCAATGTGGAAGGAATGTTTAGGGCGGCTTCTTATTCGAATTCAACCTTGAACCCTTTCCAAAATTGAGCACCAAATACCTAATGATAAGCTAGTTTAGATATTGAGTTTTTCAAAATAGAATAATATTTTCATTTCAATGAGAAAGTTGCGAGGAATGTATGAAGAAGAGGTCATCATCAGGGAACCCTACTTATGTTTGACTTGGCAACATGTTGGATGTTAAACAATGGCGGACTACAGTTGGTTGTAACTAAGGGGATGTCGATGTAAGATGAAAGAAAATAATTTTCCTCAACATAAATTGCAAAAGAAAAAAATTGAATCTCCAAAATCCTAGAGGTGACCTTTAGGAGGGTTGTCTCCACGTTCTTGGACCTATTCGAATCTCCAAGAATGGGTTATTTGCGGACAATCATTTCTTCCATCAATGGATTTATACTCTGCTAACAAAGAGGGCACATATCTGCATGAAGATGGTAATTATGTCTATAAATTAAGAAATATGAAGATTATATTGCTTGGAAGAATTTAAGTAGTTATTAGAGATATGAAATATTATATTAAAATATTTTAGAATATTTGGAAGGCTATAGGAATAATGTATTATTTCTTATATACACCTTATCATACCATACCAAAATACTAGGCTGTTTATGGATTAATTAGAAAATTTAAGGATGACATCCTTAAGCTTCCCTTTAATCTAACTAGCAAAACAGTCGCATGCTTGGAATTACTGACCCTATCCTAAAACTAAACCCGATTCGTCTCAAATATCTTGCTAAGGTGCATTTATTTTGCTAAAAACTTTGTGATAAAGGAAAATATTTTCTATAAAAATCATTTAAAAAAATAGTAAGTTTTATTTGTTCAATGGTTTAGAGAAAATGATATTCTTCTTGCTAAAAGGGGAAGTTGTTTCCCCAAGTCTAAACTTGTTTCCATCCACAGGAAACGTTTTCTATAAATTGATTAATTTTTGGATATCCAAATACTAAAAAGTCAGAAAATCATATTTTTGAAATAGTTTTTCTTCAAACAAGTAGACCCCTAATCTCACTTAAATTACCAAAGCTCGACACCCACTAGAAATCCTTTTTTTTTCTTACCAAAAAAAAAACACATCAATTCAATAAACCCACCCACGAATGGCTACGCGCGCTGGTTGAGGCCTGGCCTCCTGACCGCTACGTCAGGGGTTCAACTCCCAGAGTCTGCCACAACTCCTAAAACACTTCCGTGACTTAAGCGAGGGGTCCCGTCTGATGGGTTACTGGACTAGTCTTCCCCGAGGTATAATTGGTGTTGTGCTCCTGTAAGGTGAGTTAAGCCAAATCCTCGACATCAAAAAAAAAAAAAAAAAAAAAAAAATCAATTCGATAAGAAATAATATAATTTCTCGCAAAATAATTTTGTCCAGTCCCGATTCAACCTCCAACAACTATAGGAGATGAGAGCAGCTGCTTAATTCCTTCATGTTTAAAACCTTGGAATAGTCATTGCTTGCATCGGAAAATGAAATGTCGATTCATCATTAGCTCCGCTATTTTCAACTTAACGAGTTATCATTAGGTTTGCATAGGAGATATGGAGACAAATTTTGCGCTTGACAACCGTTTAGAGTATGGATAGCAATTTCTGACATAACATGATAACATGACTCAAACAAAATGCAAACTTAACAGTTTTAAGTCGAGACTATCCATGTGTGGGTCCATTTTGTATCAACCTACAAGAGGTGACTAATAATTGTGTCGAGGTTGTGTCCAACCCGTTGGACATGAAATTGACTTGTGTAACCCTTATAATTAAGTGGTTAGTGTTGACATAACAACATGCTTGTCACCCATTCAGACACAATTAGTTCAAATAGTATTGTTTTCCATGCTAATCACTATTTACAATTCAAATTAATAAACTATCGCAATTTGTGAAGAGATTTTATGGAAAAAAATAAGGAAATTTGTTGTCAAGTTTGTGTTGATGGGTTGATCTCATGCCGATAAGTTGACTTTTATGTCATAGCGGCACTGCAATCACGTTGACCGATCAACTTGTTATCTTGGGGTCAACTCATTAATCTTAGAGTCGTGCCATGTCAACTCATTAATTCTAAGGTCGCGCAAAAGTAGATCGACGCAATAATCATTGCTCTGGCTTCCCACCCATTCCGAGATTGATTCAGTGGTAAGGACATTCTCATCCTCACGTGTCACGTCTCCGAAATTGGGGGTTCGGATCCGTATCCTGCCTTAAAAGACGCGGATTCAAATGGGGGTTATGTCGGCGAGTTACTACGCTAATTAACCAATGGAAAGGGCATTCTCATACTCATGTCTCAGAAATTGGTGGTTGGGATCCGATTCCTACATTACAAAACTCATATTCCAGCGGGGATTATGGCGGTGATTACTCGCTAATTCCCTTCTAGTAGCCGGCTAATCACGATCGTGTTCCTGGGTTGTAAAAAAGGAAAATCGATTGTTCCGGCTTCATAAAATCTTGCAACTGCAAAGCATGCTTATTTCTTAGGTCTTCAATTTGACTATTCGAAACGAAAAATTGGTATTCGTTTTGGCAAAACATAGTGTACTTAATGTTGGTCTGTTTTTCTCCTTAATTTGAATTTTTTATTCATTTAACATACTTTTATTTTGGCATTGGGATTTGGATTTTATTTTAATATAAAATGTTTCAAGTCTTTTCGAATTTGGGTAAGTGTTGATAAATAAAGTGATTTAAGCTTTGTGAAGCTTTTCCTGTGTTTCAATAAATCGAAGAAAATTTGTTTTATTTGGAAAGTCAAAATGTGCTTTTGACCTCTTAAAAATCAGGTTTCCTCCGGAGCATTGGTATTCGGATAAGACGTAACCTCACCAAATAAAGAGAGTTTGTGTTGCTTTGAGGACCTCAATGACCTGTCCATTTGACATACAGTGGTGGTTGGCTCCACAATGCATTCTTTATTTTAATATATTTGTGTTACACGCGTCGTATCCCTCATTACTCTTATATATTTGTCTTCCTCAAAAGAAGATAATACCTTTTAGTTGTTTTATATTCAGTGATCTCGAGGTCTAATGCAAATGACAGCAAATGTGAAACATTTTAGGGACTTGCTTAGCTCTAAATATTTTTATTCATTTACAAGTAGTTTTATGTTGGCTTTGGGATTTGGTTTTTATTTTAATAAAAAAATGTTTCAAGTCTCTCGAATTTGGGTAAAGTATTGACAGATAAAGTGATTTAAGCTTATGGGAAGCTTTTTTCTCTTGTTTCAATTAATTGAAAGAATTTTGTTTTATTTGGAAAGTCAAAATATGCTTTTGACTTTTGATTTTTCATGGATTTAACCAAACCCGCACTCACATCTCTTATCGCATGTTTGGTTGTAAAGTGCTCTCGTTCCATCCAGCCCATGCTTGGATGGTGTCCATGAGGTGGCGGAACGGGCATTCCATTGATAAAATCAGTGGAGGAATCATGATTCCCTTCCTTATTCCTACATAAAATATAAGAAGTTAAAATTCAACTAATTTAGAAATAATTAATTGAGAAATATTAAATTATTTATAGATAGTTAATTATTTTTAATTAAAGCTAATGAATAATGAACATCGTCATTAATATTTAAAAATTAGGTATTTTAAGTCATATTTAGGAATAATTAATATTATCCTATTTGGCAATAAGTAAATTAATAACTTCAAATTAATGGTAGCACATTATTAAATGTTTAGGATTAGATAACTATACATTATAGCTAAGAATAAATTACAAAAAATATTTACTAATTTAAAGTATATTTAAAAAATTGCAACTAAGAAAATTGCAACTAATGAATAATAAATCAATATTAAATAATTAATAATTCCAAATTTAAAAAAATATTATTCCATTATACTTATTTATCATATTATTTTACACATATCAATATAGATAAATGGTAAGGCAAGTGCAGCGAAAATTAAATGATTAGGTAATTCTTATACAATTCCACTACCACATCAATTTTTTATTACAACCAAGCACAAAAATTCCTATTCCCATAACTCACCAAAAAAAGACAATAGAATTATTATCATTCCACTCATTTTCATTCCATTTTTTCCTGCCGTATCAAAAACAATCACTTACGATGGCATTGCTTTTGTGATAATGAAAGAATGACATTAACGAGAGCCATAATGATAACTATTCACAACATAGGACAAAAGGGCAAGAATTCAATTTTCATTACATAATTTCCGAAGAAAGTTCAAGGCATTAAAAATCAACTTTTTTCCTTTTCTTGTCAATTACTACAACCTTTCAAGCCATCGACAAAATCCATAATTTGACAACCTTAAAATTGAGAAATTTCAAGCAATAAAATTTCGACACAAGACTAAATCATGAATAAACTATTCAAACAACCTCAGTTCATGTATGAGTTTTCATAAATTTGGTTGAATATAAAAGTATTTTAGCAATATGAGTCAGGTTGAGTATACATTAAGTAAGTGTCAAATCGAGTATGAATCAAAATGAGATAAATGGGTCTTTTTTTATGGATTGGATCGTATTCAACCAAGTCATCCGTTTGACGGATCTATAGATAGTTCCTTCGGCTGTCGGTGGTCCTAACATCGGTTTGGCAAACTCATCCCGAGATGAGCTTGGCAAAGTTCTCACATGGACCGAAGGCGATTGGACAGAACTACAAACGACTCGTCAAGGGATATTTTCATCGATTTGCCAACGACGAAGGAACGCCCCACCCTCCTTCCAATCAGCAATTGCCAAACCCTCAAGGGTTAAAAGCGCGAGAAAACAAAGAAAGAAACCAAAAAGTGGCGATCGCATCGAAGGTTTAAGCTTTTGTGTTTTTACGACCGTAGAAAGATCATGTGAGCATGTCGGGAATAAATGGTACCAAAATCCGCCGTTCCAAAAAGCTCAAAACCGCCACTCCTCTCCATCGCTCGAAGCCAGATTTCATGTGATTTTTTAGGAGGCCCCGCCTTTTTCCATCGTCACAGCAAAGATCTTTGCCGCTTGCTCTTTCGTTTTTCGACCCCTAGCCCCTTTTGTCTTTAACGTCGTCTTGCTCCACACATTTATTGCATATCTATGTCTAGGATCTTGTTTGGGGTCAGATTTCCGGGGTAACTTTTATGTGAAAAAAAGAAAAGGATACCCATGTTATAATATTTAAATATTCTAGCTTCTATCCCATCATGTACACATATAATAAGAGAGAAAAATAAGAGAGCCCAGACAGATTTGAAATTAGACTTCCTACTCTAATATTTTGAAAGATTTTGAGCTCATTATTAATTATTCTAAAAATTCAAATTGTTGAATGAACTCGTTGATTAATATTCAAATGTTCTATCAGTTAAAAAGATAATAGTCAAGTATTTTTAATAAGAATTCGTGTTTCTTGAACGCGAATGTCGCCACAGAAATCGGTCTGAAAGGATGGATTTTAAAAAGTCATCTACAGCAATGCACGCGTTGACTAGTAGCTAAACATCAGTAGTGAGAATGGTTTAGTAAAGACTTCATTCAATTCGCAACAAAATCGATTTGTGCGCGTAGTGTTTAATGAAGCAAGCGTCGGGTAGTTGCATAGAGGACTGTAGAGAGTCGTGTAGGGACCGGGGCCTCAGTTATTACCAGATAGGGCATACGGCCAAGTTCAAGTTCTGGCCTGCAAGACTGATGGCTAGTCTGCAGGGGATATGAGGTTGATTCGCTGTCCTCCATGACTTCAAATGTCCGCGTTTTGTATTTTAAGTATCAAAGTTCCTTTTTGGAGAGAGAAAGAAAGAGCAAGCTGTTTCCTAAAACATCCATGTTAGAGGTACTTAGGAAATCTATATGATAATAAATATCTCTCATAATTATGTGATATCTCTTTTAATTGTGTATATATTAATTGATATATGTTACCTTTGATGGTATCTCATAAAGTCTATAAATAGGTTGACATAATCCTCATTATGATACATTGAATTATACATAAATTTCTCAATTCTTTTTTCTACTTTATGTTTAACTTAATATCAAAATTAGAAGTCCTGAGTTAGAATCTTTCTAGACCCCATTTGCCTCCTTCGGGTCTCATTTGGCTCATCAATTAAATTTTCACGCAAATCAAAGCGAGCGTGAGGCGTAGTGTTAGAATATTTAAATAATAAATCTTATATTCATTTGATAACTTAAACTTTTAGAATAGCTAGTTGTGATTCCATAAAAATTCATCAAATCTATCTTCCGCATTATTCTTTGTCAACTATACAGAAGATTGATATGCAAAAATCATGTCTAGTCACGTAGCATCTGCCATCTTTGCATGTATAATGTACGTGATTTCGCCGTAAATTCGTGTAAAGTAATGTGAAATCTAACTGCCTGATGCAAGGCTCCAGATTTCGTGTTAAAAGAGCACGGAGGTTTGAGTTCTGTTCAAGACATGATACTGAGAAAACTAGACGAGTATGAGGTCCATCCTTTTTTCTGTGCAATGAGTATGAAGTTGTCCCCTTTCTCAATGGCGGGATTCTGCGATGGCATCGTTGAAGTTTCCAAAGTTGAAAATGACGGGAGTTGCTCCTTCGGACGCTGTCAAAGGTTCCAGAGCTGTCCCCTTTAGCACATCTTAAGGCCATGTCTTGCTTCGCATCAACATTCCCATCTTCTTATATTTCTCATTTTCTGTTGTTTCTTTTAAGAACATGCAAACGACATATCTCACCCTCGATCTAAAAACCAATCATTCACATATGTCCAAACAAAGTTCTACTTCAGAATGATTGAATTGCCTCTCTTTGCAACTTCAATTTAGCAACCGGGTGATTTGATTTTTAGTTGGTTTAGAATGTTTTTTTCTAGATGTGATTTCGAATTTACGATAGGCATTTTGGATATAAAACGTCGTTTTCGAAAATAGAGGCGCAGGATAATTGATGTGGAGATATAACGTAATCTCACAAAAAATAAAACGCGGCTTTTTAAGTGCTATTTTCAAAATCAGAGATATGGAAGTGATCACAAATTAATTATGCAATATATTTTTGATAATTTCCTTTTTTTCCGGTTTCAAAGCTAGGTGGTGTCTACACCTAAGAAGCACTGACACTCTCCGAAAGCCTTCGTGTTATGTCCGACACTCCAACACATGTCTAACACATGGTCAACGAGTGTCGGGAAATCCGACACGTGGTTAACTCTTTCCAACACGCTCCAACACGACGCATGGGTCATTTTTAAAAATTTTCAATACTTGAGGAGTCAAAATATAAATATATGAAAAAATAATGAAAATAACAAAAATAAAGGGGAAATAAGAAAATTCTTACTCTCAAGTTTCTCAATTATAAGTTTTCACATTCTCATGAGTGACAATGAAACGCCCCTCTTCTCGCTGGCGTTGCTCCGCCACCCCCGCAAACTTAAAATAGTGATTTTTTTATTTATTTTTATTTTTTTGCTTCTTTCTACCTCTCACACCTCTCACAGGCGTCATCTGTGAATTATCTCTTTTGGTCTATGTCATTAGCTTGTGAGTTATCTCTTACATTTTGCATGGTGAATTTAGTTATTTCCTTTTCTTTTGGAGTTCTTGTCCTAGATTTTCATTTTTCTCGAACCTTGTTTTGCAAAGAAGCTCCAAGTTAGTCTATATCATGAACTCCGAACTCTGTTTGGGACTATAAGAAATCTCACTAATTTCCGATAAGTGTAAGAAAACATGACATGTTCCTTCAAATTTACTTTGTTGTGTTTGTAATTTTTGAATTTCTTATTCAATCTCTATCAAATTAAAATAATGAATGATATTAACAAATGTTGAATTAATATTTTTAGTATAAATTAATTATATGCTCTTTTTATTATTTATTTTTGCATTTATATATAAAAATATATATTTAATATATAACGTGTCGGAATGTGTCAGAATTCTCTATTTTTTTAGAAATAACGTGTAGGCGTGTCGTGTTGTATCGTGTCGCGTGTCGCGTGTCGCATGTCCGTGTTGGTGCTACGTAGGTCTACACTCTAACTAGTGCACTCCTCAATCAACTTTAAGAGTGCACTGCCCTTCATTGGTATAATGCATTTAGGATTTTATTTTTTAAATGCCTCTAGTAAGGCTTGAATACATATCACAAGGAGCAAACTTTCTTACTATATTGCCCAACACCTTATGGTTGATTCCTGCTTTATTTACTTCAAAAGAGTTCAATCTTTTTATTGGTACTTAACTCAAGAAGAGGTAATTTACTACATTATGTCAATTGCGCCCGTTTTGTTTCCATTATATGGATGGTCTATTAATTGCAAGCGGCTCTATAAAAATTAATCTAGATCGTCTCTCTCTCTCTCTCTCTCTCTCTCTCTCTCTCTCTCTCTCTATTCAAAACACTCAAAATATTAACATGTAAACTTGCACACAATTGTTTCGTAATATGTTTGTAATTTAAATAATATTTTAAATTTCAACAGAAAGTAAAAGAAGCACGTTTTATTTTTACTTAAGCATAAATACCCGGGTCTTAATCTTTTGAAACAAGATGTCACATTTGCTTAACATTCACCAAACTAGGTGGAACTATCAAACTCAATGCTAAGTAATGTTCCAACACCATACAGACATGTGTCAGGGGCTGATTCTTAATTGCGAAATAGCCCGTGTAGCGCCTGGTATTCTTGACCCATCAAAAGGCTGCACAAGCTACTTATCGAGTAAAACTAAGCGTGATTGCATCCATACTATCTTCAGGAATAATCATGAGAAAGAGGGCTGGCTAGGTATACTTAGCTCACCAAACCTCACATAGACTATTTCGTGGCCAAAAATTTATTGACCCATGACACATGTATGTCGACGAAGTTCTTGCTTACATTCCTTTCCGTGCTTTCTTAAAACCCAGATCGAGATCAAGGGTAATCGCAAAACTTCAATCCAACACCCAATGACTTCATCTCTGTTCTCTTCTTTGAAGACAAATCCAGCGTCGTTTTGACCTCTCAGCATGCCTCTACTCTCTCTCTCTCTCTCTCTCTCAGGTCTCAACGCATAAGCTGTACAAGAAAGCAAAGTCATTCGTTGACGCGTGTTCTTTCCGCAGTATACAATTCTTAAACACGCCCATCAATCAATCAAGTGCTTCCTTTTGCCCTTCCAAAAATTAAAAAAAAAAAATGGGAAAGCACTTGGAAGTTAGCAACAGGCCCTTGTCTACTTGTCCCCTAAATTACATACGTCAAGGCCCTCGTCCCGTACTAGGAATTATATAACAAAGGATCTTGCTCTTGTCTAAACAAAGGCTCAAAAGTCACTCAAGATTTAAGTCCTTACGTGTACATTTTGATATTCACATATATATGCTGTTACAAGCCTCTCTCTAAGTCACTCTAGATACCCACGTCACATAACATACCGCAAAACCCTAAAAAAGGGTGGGGACCAACACTAATTTTGCCAGATTTGCATGGTCCATGTTTGCCTTAATTTTCCTCACTACAAATTGTAGGACAACCCTTCTTTAATTACGACATTTATCTCTCCTCTATGTCATTGTCCAACGCAACCCCACTCCCTTATTTTTACTCCCTATGCTGTACAAACCATGTCAATTTTCATGTAGTTTTTAAGCCCTCCGAGTGAACAACACGACATCGGAACTGGCACGTCGCCGTCGAGGGTCTTTTCCAGGGCCCTAGGATCGGCTACAGTCGGCCCTGCCGAAGCCGACTCGGCGGTTGGGCAGGTCGAATTCGACCCACAGGTTCTGCTGGTGGAAGTTGCCTATGATGTTGCTCGCGGCACCGAGCATGCTGGACCTCCCGAAGGCCAGGCAGTGGACCCCGCCGTCCACCTCGGCCAGGACCTTCTCCTTGGCCACCACGAGCTCCACCCCCTTCTCGAACTGGAAAGCCAGGTCGCCTATGGACCGCCCGATTGCGGCGGCGTCGCCGTCGAAGCACATGTCGGCCACTCCGCTGTACATGTACCCCTTCTTCATCAGCGGCCCCACGAGCCTCACCACTTCCTCCCTCACCTAAAATCAGTGATTCGCAGCGCATCAGTTATGACAGTTAATTTGAAAACGATATTATGTCGTAGCGAATGGAAAATAGAAGTTTGGATTTCGAAATCGTAAAACTGATTCAGGACACGAGCATAGGTCGGACATGAAATATTTTTCTAACTCACCTTATCGTAAGCCTCGTCTACCAGGTAGGTGAACTCGGAGCCCGAGTCGATCATGGTCTGGCCCGCCCCGCCGGCGTTGGGCCGGAAAGCCATCGGAGGTATGCTGAGGCGCCGGCTCCCGATCCTAATCCCCTGCATTGCCACCGTGTAGGCGAGCGGGTCCAGGTTTGGCATCCGTTGACTTTGACCCTGGCTGAAGGTCATGAGGCCGATGTACTGGAACGCCCTGGAGTTCGGGTTGTCGCCGAGGTACAGCGACCCGGTCGGGGACGGCCCGGATCGGGAGGCGGGGGCGGGCACGCAGTACGAGAACTTGGACACCTTGGCCTGCGAGGGGAACGAGAGCCGGCCGAGGTTCATCCCGAGAATGCCCTTGTCGTCGCCGGAGCTGCTGGCACAGCCCAGGATGAGGGGAGGGGTGGCTGGGTGCTCGAGAAGGTGAACTTCTCGCGGACGAGATTGCCCTCGGCGAGGGTGCCGTCGGCGTAGAAGTAGGAGTAGTGGCAGAGCCGGTTCTGGTCGCACGACGTCGGCAGGGTGAAGTCCGGGGTGCGCGGCTTGCAGAGCGGGTGGTTGCAGGGGAGGACCGAGAAGGAGGAGGACAGAGACGGGTCGAACGTCGCCGCCGACGACGAGACCCGCCCACCCGCCGCTGCCGCCGTCTTCTTCGCCGCCGTCTTCTTGGCCTTGTTGTGGCACTGGATCCAGGAAAGCTGGCTCCCGGTGTCGAGGATCATGTCCTGGGTCTGCGGGGGAGTCCCGATGGGGAGGGACACGACCGGGACCATGGAGTACTTGAACGGAGACTTGACGGCGACGGCGGAGGCTGCGGCGCCGCCGACAGATGAGCGCAGAGATCGGAACTTGTCGTGGGGGAGAGAGTGGGATTTGAGAGGGAAAGAGAGAGAGAACGACGACTTGTTCTGGGGATGGTTGCTCTGTTCTTGCTTCGACAGGGAAACAGAGCTGAAGCAGAACAAGAAGAAGAAGGGTACAGCGACGATGGAGCGTCTGCGGACAGCCATGGCGTCTAGAGAGAGAGAGAGAGAGAGAGAGAGAGGAGTGAAAGGGGCGAAGTGAGATGAGGAGATTCGGCAGGGGGAGGTCGTGTATTTATGCAGTCTCGTGAAACGGAGAGAGAAAAAAGGCAGGGGAGAGGAACGAGAGGGAAGAACAAAAACAGAGGAGGGGAGGACGCGGTTTCTCTCTTTTATTGGGAGCGGTTAGGCTTTAATTAGGCTTCGGATCTTTCGTTTTTAAACACCGGTGAGATTTGTGCCGTGTCTGCGCGATTATACTTTTCTTCTCCTCCTTCTAATTTCCTCTTTTATGGCACCCAAGAGAGGAAAAAGGCATTTCAATCTTCGAATGTCTTTAACGTAGAATAGAGTTAGTTGTTTGATGAACACATTAAAGAGATTGAGTTTAAACTAGCTTAACTTATTTGTAATCGTTCATGTTTGAAAAAGACATTTTTTTTCCCGAGAGGATGGAGATCGAAAATTAATGAGAAGAGTCGATCAGGCAATTCAATCGCTATCATACTTCACCCATCATTGATTTCGGAACGGTGGTTTTCTTCTAAGTCGATTGGGGTCACTATTGAGTAGTCGGCCTGCACAAATCATTTTCTTTACGCATTTCACGTTTATCACAGTCAACGCAGGCAATTGTATTTGTGACAAGTAAGTAACTAGGATACTTAAATCGTCTTATTCTAGTGCCCCGTTCACAATAATAGAAGAATTGACATATGCCCAACATCGGTTGCATCATGTGCCAATAGTAAAAAAAAAATCCCCTTCTTTTAACCCTAAGAGAATCTTCTGGTTTACCGATAAAAAAATTAGTTGATAACTCAAATCACATGATAGGAAATCCATTTGAAGTAGTTATGTCAAACCCAGTATTGGAAACCAACTTGAATCGAAGTAATTCTCCCCAAGGCTACATCAACCGTGCATTAAGTATTTGATATTTTCAATACTATTACTCAAAGAAATGTAGGTAAGATGTTAGCTACTTAACCTTCTTCTAGTTT
The DNA here is from genome assembly GCF_016545825.1 of Eucalyptus grandis. NCBI lineage: Eukaryota > Viridiplantae > Streptophyta > Magnoliopsida > Myrtales > Myrtaceae > Eucalyptus > Eucalyptus grandis. The sequence continues at coordinate 20,207,483 of NC_052621.1, forward strand.
TTTTTTTTTTTTTTTTTTCAAAGGAGCGGACGGGGATTTTTCCTACATGGTGGGGAGTAATGAACTTGAGTAGGGATTTAAATGGTCGGAAGAAGATATTTTAGCTCATGTAGTAGGACAGTTGTCTCTCTTTACGCTCCATGACCTCTTTTGGCCCCGCGAGCCCTTCCCAAAGGACGAACCCATTTTGCTTTTGTGGTGTCCACAACAAATGGAAGACAGATAATTAGGTACTACAGTAATATATATATATATATATATATTCAATTTTATATGGATTGTGTATTAAAATGCGCTTGAAAGTTGTGTTAGATAATCCCTTCACATATATTTGACGTGTCGTGAAGCAATTACAATTAACAATCCCATTTTGATACATAGGTCATTGGATTGAGTTTTTGAGTAAAGGTTAGTTAAATTTGATACGTTGACAAGCTCGGATTAAAGCTAAGTGAAGGCATTAGGATTTGTGGTTTAGCTCTTATCTAGGTGTAAGATTCTCTAAGTTAAACTTTTTATGCAATCTTCATTTTGTCAAATGTGAAGATGAATGCAAAAGAGAGAAATAGAGAATTTTCTATATATTTGAGTGTGTGATGACAAGAAATACATGAGCCTATTTATAGGCTTTACAAGTTGACTATTTACAGTAACAGTATATTATACAATCAAGCATAAAGATATCCATAATATTATTCAAATATCTAGAATATTATAAATATCATAAATATATTCAAAATATTATAGATATCCAGAATATCTTAAATAATTTAAATATATCTAACAAAATGGTTCCACACAATAAAAACTCCAAGGAAACATTAAAAACGGTAAACACATATAGGAAACAAGGATTTGATTTTTGTGTTCATTTCCGCATAAGAATGGTGGACCACAAATCCTATGACCCAATCCGGACTTATCCGTTGCCAGAATATCTTTCTTTTACGTGAGGTTCTGTTTATATGTTCTTGCTTGTCTACCACCAAATCAATTTATCTTTCGCTTAGTCATTATTAAAGGTAGTATCATTTCCATCAATAGAATGCACATAATTTCACAAGTCAAGTCGAGCAGGCCACACCACATAGAAACTTGCGAGCAAGCCGAAAGAGAGTACTATTTCCTAATCTTTTACTGAGTTATGTTCTTCAATGAAGTTAACGTTATTAAGCGAGATTGAGCATTATAAAGTCGAAATTGCTTATATAATATATATTTATACATACACAAGAGAATGAATTTCTTTTTCCTCCAAAAGATGGGGGTGGGTTGGAAAAATTAGCATTGAGAAATAAATTGAAGCCATAGGTCAAAGTACTGTTCTGCAATCATTGGGGGTCCCCGTCCCACGCCCCTAAATATAATCTCTAAAGCAATTCAATGTTTCCTCTTTTCTTTTCTTTTTCTTTGCTTTGCTTTGCTTTCCGCCTTGTGTTTTGTTATTCCACCTTTATGCAGGCATCGCCTAAAGGCATCGATTCATTTTAGGCGCATTTCTGAATCTAGTTCATATTACTTTTTTTTTTTATGCATAGCAGAGGCATGCTGATCTCGTTCCCGCCAAAAATTAGTTAATTTTCAGCAACGTTGAATTTTCACAGAATTATAATATATTTCATCGACATTATATAAAACAATGGTTTGCCTAGAGCTTATATAGTAATGTTAAAATATTCTACATGTTCTCATATACATCTTGTGATTTGGAGTTTAACCCCTACGAGAGCCTCTTGTGCTTGCTCATTTGATTTATAGAGATAACGAGCTTCCAAAATGCATTCTTCGTTTTAACTTGTTGGTACCATCACATCTTGCACTCCCAATTTCTCTTGTATCTTTTTCTTCCCTATAGGAGGGAATATCCTTTGTGTTTTTTACATGCCAGTGATCCCAAGATCCAAATGAGGATCAAGATAAAGCCTTTTAAAGACTTGCTTAAGTCCATTTTAGAGTTTATATAGTAATGTTAAAATATTCCATATCATTTGTCTATAAGGTTTATATGTTCTTCATATCCATGTGATTTTCTTCCACCAATTAATTTAAGTTTTTGGATTAGATATCCTAATGCAGCATCAAAGTTTTCATGTGTCACGTCTTCCTATTCCAAATAATTTAATTTTTGTGTTGCATAATAACTCATGAATTCTTATGGAAATAAAAACCTTTTTTGGCCTAAGTGATAGAAGAAAACTCTTGAGCTCATGGAATATTAGCAAATCGACTGGGAAATACGAACAATAAAATAGCACATTCTCCATAAAAATCCCACACACACACACACAAAAGAAGAAAGAAAGAATCTCTATCGACCCATTTTGCTTAGAAACACCAAAAGATAAATATTCTCCCAACCAAAAGAAAAGAATATAAGAGAAAGCTGGCCATGGACGCTATATTCGATATGGTCCCTGTCGATACTAATGGCGAGCACTCATCTTTCACCCCAGCCAAAACCCTACCAAATTGGTATAGCCAGTTGGTAGGGCCACGTGGCGGCACGACACGACGTTCGTGATCACATAAAAAAGAACTTAAAAATTAAAATAGAGAGACGTAAGAGAATATGGTCAACATGTCTAGGTAAGATAGATACTCGCGATGTCAGATTTGTGGCGTCGGTTTCGTTTAGAAACTAGGAGGCCCCCACGCACGCCCCGCACGCCCGCCCATACGTCGGAATCCCTAGCAGTAGCACTACATGGTCGAGTTGACAACGAAGTCGCCTTGTCACCCTAAGTTTCTGACGCACGATCCCGAGGTGGAGCGGTTTTAAATGATCGAAAGCATCGTGACATTGAAATAAGACGAGTGAAGAGCTGGACTTTGTCATGACGAGATACCGATTTCAACTAATTTGAGCAATTATGTGATTATGATTTGACCGGTTTATCCGACATGTCGGTGGAAAAACATCTATTAAGAAAAATGTTTGCTCATCCTGATAATAGTTAAAACACATATCATGGGCCACCAATTCCTTGACATGAAATAACCCATGCACCACCTAGTGACTCAAGAACAATGGGTCAGCATTTCTTCTCTAGTTGTTCCTAAGAACATTATGGTAAACTGCATCTTTGTATTGGATTATATCGCATTCAACTTAACTCAAACATCTAGTCTTTCAAGCGTGATACACATAACACTTTAGGCACAATAATTGATTTTGCATTGTCATGCTCTCGTCGGGAGACTAGCATAAGCTCCCCACTAGTTTGCACACGAAAAGTCAATCTTGCATTTAGAGCTCCGGAGAGATTAACCATTTTATCCTAAAACTCATAATACAAACATCCTAACGCCACTTCCATGAACTAGTTATTTAACCTCTTCTACATCACTTACTCTTCTCCCCCAATGACTCCACTCACCAGGGCAGGAGAGCATGGAAGAATCAAGGTCCGTGACACATGTACATGTCATTAGATCACGTGAGTTAATCAGGTTTTCTCAGCTCAATTTTGAGTGCTTATGTGACAAATTGTAAACGGAACCATCCATCTGACGAAACTCGATCAATTCTTCTTTGATCGAGAGTATGGTAAAAACCTCGAGCATTTAACTCAAATCATCACAGAGCATCACATGAACTGTATTCCAATGAGAACGAGAGTTGCGTTGATCATTGAATAGCCGATAAGAACAAGATAGCACCGTCGCTCTAGCTAGCTACCCCGCTGGACTATCCAGAAATCATTGTGCTGATTCAAGAAGACGAAAGGAAACCAACTTGGGGTGGTGCCACCAGCTGGATCGCTCAAAAGCCGACCATGTAGTGGCTCTTTAAGTTGGTGAAAAGGACTAGAGGAAGAAAGTCGGTCCGAATTGGTCAAAACCAAACTCGTTCTACACGGAATCGAGAAACGTATCCTTCGGTTCAGCCAGATTCGAATCCCTTCGGACACAAATTATTTTCTTCCAATGCACGAGCCTCTCCGACCTCAACTTCTAGCTGAATGGACAAGACGTGCTTGGCAGAGGTCGACGTCGTTGACCGCTCGATTGTCAAAGTCGTACACAAGGTAAGGTGGGACTGGCCCATGTCTTGTTTTCTAATGATAAAGCAAGTTCATCTTTTGAAAGTTAATTCCCGAAATCATAGACATAACTTGGAATCCTTTGGGGATCATTATGTAAAGCAATCTAAGATGCCGTGTGCGTAGATGAGCTCCAAGATTTATTTCTCATGTGAAAGAAGTCGAAAAAGCATGTGTTTGCAATGCAATATTCAAGAGGGGGTGTATCATGTGTTTCACTTTGTATATTTCATGGGATTTTGTGTGATTTTATCTTCTTCTTTTTTAAGAAAAAGTGAAGAGAAAGGTTCATTGTATCCTTAAAAAAAAGTCACGGTGCATGAAGATGCTAATGGAAAAATCGACGGAGTGTTGATGGTTTTAATGATGTGAAAGTTTAAAGCATGGCGGAAGGTTTGGCAATTCAATGACCAATAGTTGAGGACGTGGATTACCCATCGCCCATCGCGGGCCAATCTACTCGCTCAATCGAACAGGACGTTAACACGTGAATTGACGTTCATCTAATCGCGAGACAGCCGAAGTCGTCTGGATCAAGACCGGCTTTTTGTCTTGTTGCCGTCGGCAGGCCAATCTGCAACATATTAGGCCTTTGGATTTGGAATTGGACAGGCCTCACAATCGCAGAAAAATTATTCAAAAAGTATTAAATTTATTGTATTTTTGTTAAGTTAGTTATAAATTTTTAATTTTGTCAATTAAGTTTTAAATGTTTTTATATTATGTCAATTGAGTCAATCTAATCACTTTTATTCAGAAATCATTGATATGGACATCATCTATCATATATGTCATAATTAGTGCTAACGTAGACAATTTCAATAATATTTAAATATTTATCGATTTGTTTTTTATTTTTTTTTTTTCTAATGACCCTCGTTGATCTAAGGCAAGGGTGTTACTACCCTTGCTGGCCAAAGGCAATGATGTGCACACCCTCGTTAACCATGGGCAAGGGTTGGTTGACATCCTTGCCCACTTAGGGTTAAAAGAAAAAAAAAATGAATAAATAAGTCGTGTTGTATAAAATAATTAATATTTATATTAGCGATTTTCGAGTAAAATTAATCAAATAGACTCAATTAACAAAATGTGAAAAATATTTAAAATTCAATATGGTTTAGGGTTTGATTTGATAAAATTGCAATAAATTTAAAATTTTTTGAATAATTCTTCCCGCAATTGTTATTGAGCTCGCTGAGTCTTGGCGAGCGCAAGCTCGACGGCCATGAGGTACAAGCGGCCAAGCTGATGGGAAAGCAGCGTCGCGGCACGACTGTGCAAAGGGGGACGAAAGCGGCGGCTTCAATGGCGAAGGCCATCACGAAAAGATGATGGCGGCAGGTTTCTACTGGGTGGGGCCAGAGAGAGAGAGAGATTCAATTGGGGAATCAAGGATGGTCATTCATAATAACCAATTTCTTATTTTATCAAGAGGGGTGGGGTGTTTTGGCAGGAGCTTAATTGGGACACTTGTCGAAATTTGACGTGGATGGAAAACACCATAATTGTCCTTATGCTTTTGCCTTTTTTGTTTGTTTTGTGGTTCCTTACTTCAAATATTTTCTTGGCTCTATTTGCCCTCCCTTTCGCATAATTTCACGCTATAGGTATAGGCCAAAAGAAAAAAAAAAACTATATATGAGAGAGAGTGTTAGGATTTTTCAATATTAAATTACGGGAATAATTATCAAAATAGTCATAAATCTTTTGAACGGATGACAATTTTTGACCTTTTAATGGTGCCTATTAAGTTCTAAACATCAACCAAGAAATTGTTGACCAATAGTCAAGAAATGCTACATCATTCAAAATTCTTATCGAAAAATGTCACATCAATTGTTTAGCTGAAAATTTTTATCGTTGATACTTAAGTATTTTTTAAATAAAAAAAATGTATCTTTTGAAAGTTTTGATACTTTGGGTTTACTTCTTTCACAAACAACCAAACAAAAGAAAGCAAAAGCTACACAAACCAGAAATCTTGATGAATCTGCTTATATGCGATCACCGACCATCATGTAGATATCTTTGTTTGTGTCTGTCTTCAGCGACTGAACGAGCTCTTGGTAGCTCGTGTTCTTTCCACTTCTGACAAGCAAGAGCAAAGCCCAAAAACAAAACGACGAGAGAAAGAAAGAAAGAGCAAACAAAGGCACTGAAAAAAGCAAAAGACACGACCGCGTGAACTCGTTCACGGATTACCATCCCATCCTATCCCATTCCCAAAGTTGGTCACGGATTACGGCTTCTCTCGGTTCACGCTCGAGCATGGTTCCCTTTCGGGTTACCATCAGAAAAACTAAGAGGGAAAGGGACAAATGAACCCCCATCATATCTTGTCCTGAACTTGATGGGGAGGCTTATCGAAACGAGCAATGTGTGCGTCGGTGCGCGCCCGGGGGTTAGGGGAGGGCGACGTGATCATGTTGATTGATGTGTGCTCACGGATGAGACGATGAATGACTAGCTTCGGTTTCTCTATCGAAGTCACGAGATGATGGTACTTGTCCGAATCCTATAAATCAATCCGTCCTTTCGCAAAATTATTTTTGGAGAAGCAACGTACCAACCGACGCCAGCTTTCTTTGTCATTTGCACATCACGATGGAAACAAGCATATCTTAAATAGCTCATCCTTGAATTTTCATCGATGGACGACACAAGATAGGATGCTCGTGGAGTTGAATCTGATGGCTATTTTTTTTTTTATTTTTTTTTTTTGGTTAACTCTGTCTTAAGTGGATAAACCCAAGATTCGTGAATTAGTGACTCTTAATAAATACCCTAATGGTACACCTTCGAAACATTAATGTCCCATTTATAAGTATTTAAGTGGGTTGGTCTTGGTAATGGTAAAAATTGCCACACGCGAGAAAGTTTTCATTTGCCTTATTTTCTATGCAAGTGCTTGCATCACTTGATCTTCACACAACAACTACCGGATCCGTGAGCTCACCAAATCGGATTAGTTCAAAAGATCAATAATGATATTTGGAGTTATTTTGATACACAAATTGATTGATTGATAGTGACCATGTTCTCACATGTTCTCATTTATAATGCTGTATATGTATTTGAGAGTTTGCACGAATTTGTCAGTTAATTTCACATATTAAAATTGTACATGGTGAATAACCAAAAACAAACCCTTTTTGTGACCCTCGTACTTTGAAAGACTCCTCGAAACGTATATAGAGTCAACATTTTTGTAAATAAGATCCAATGAAAATTTGCATAAGCACCAATCCAGCACAAAAAATAAAAATTGTCAAAAAAATTCATAAATTTATTGTGTAACAATCAATTCAGTTATAAACTTTTCAATTTAACAAATTGAGTTTCAAATTTTTTGATGATTTGCTAATGGAGTCCTTCTGAACTTTTCAATTTAGCAAATTGAGTTTCAAACTTTTTAACGATTTATTTCAACCAATTTTGGTAATATATCACTAACATAAACTCAAAGGGAAATAGGAAAAAAGAAGGAAAAAAAAGGAAAAAGATTTAGAAAATTTTACAATAATTTGTAAAAATTGTCTATATTAGCACCGGTCCCATGTTAGTGATTTTTGGCCAATATTGGTCAAATGACTATATTGACAAATTATTAAAAGGCTTTGAACTAAATTAATCAAATTAAAATGTTCATAATTAAACCAACCGTCATACAAAAGGTTTAAGATTTTTTTGGACAATTTTTTCCAGCACAAAGCATGTCCTAGAACTTCTTATAAGTTATAGAGTGAAAAGTAGCAACAAAAAAACCATAAAATTAAACAAGGAATTTAGATTGTGCATACATACAATATGTGCATGTGTGTATATACTTTTAGTCGTCGCTGCATGTAATCCGGATATGTATACAGATCACTTCTGTGCCAGTTAAGAGTGCTGTAGTGTCCCAAGTTTTTTGGACGCCCCATTTACTCCTGCTCATTAATGGTGCACAAATGCACCGGTCTTGCAGTTGTCCATTTTTTATTTTTATTTTTTGAAAACTTGGACCCATGAAAGATGGACAAAAAAGAAAAAGAAAAAAAAGGACAACAATGTCAGTCACAAAATTACTAGACAAATAAATCATTTCATCGTTTTTTTTTCCGCGTGTTTATATCACGTGAGTACTAGAACATGATATGAGCCCCTAATTGTCCTCTATTACACACATCATCATGTGCACATTCGAAAGCATCCAACTTCTCCGAATACACTTCATATCGAACTACTTCCCGTTCCAGGGTCTATAATTCCATATTAGCGAGATACAATGGATTAACAGACGAAGACAAAGTCATAATTATTTTATAATTTGCTTCAGGCTAATGCCAAACCACGCCGATCACGAGATCTCTTCCTCGGTACTAAACCCCATGTAGAGCTAGAGACAAAAACGATAGCGGTACATTCGAATTAATCAGATGTGCTAGCTATTAGGGCTAAACACGAGAGTCTCTGTTCAATCTGATTATTTTGTACGGTTTGTGCTGGGAATGTTGGTCGCGGGTCTCCGTTACATTCCGACATTTCCATCGTAACTTACAAAAAAAAAATGTGATGAGTTCGTGGATAAAAGAGGTCGGGGTGTCGGATCCATGGTGTCTCGTCATGGACTGGTGGAGGTCTGCGGATGTGGTGCGAGAGGCCAAAAGAGGTTGCGGCTACCACATTTCTTTATTCATTCTTTGGTTTAGGTTAGGCAGACCGACGGAGGCTGGTTGGCGCTATCGTTCATCTACTTGTTAAAATACCAGTGCGAGTCTCCATGAATTATGTGCCGTACTTTATGAAATTTCTCATAGAGTTTTCTAATCTGATCTCCCTGCGCTAGGGTTTCATGATCTTGTTTACCTCGGTCTCCTTGGTCTAAAAGGCACGGCGATGCTTGGGTGAAAATGTGTGGGAAATTGTCCAAAAAGTTCTAAATATCTCACATTTTTATTAATTTAATTTTAATTTTATCAATTTTTCCTAAAAAATTTGACGTTTTGTTAATTGAGTACATCCAATCAATATTGACTAAAACTCGTTGATGAAGACACCACCCATTTTACGTGGTATGCCGGCCCTCGTATGAACAATATTGTACTATTTTATTGAATTTTTTTTTTTTTTATTCTTCTTTTCTAACCTTAGGCCAACGAGGTCTGGGTGACCCTCACTTGGTTTGGCTAAGGGCATTGTGCCCCTATCAATTTAAATTTTTAATTTGTTCACTATGATCACCAAACACTAAATTTTTAAACATTTTCATATAATATATGAAGTATATCAAATATTTACCAATAGTTCATTAATCATATTGAACAAAATAAGAAAAAGTGATATTGTATATTGAATTAAAGTTTATGAATCATATTATATAAATTTAAAATTTAAAAATAATATTATATATTATATTAAAGTTCAATAATCATTTCTACTATTATATCTTGATATATTTATGACGAGTCCGATCTGATTTGTAACTTCTTAAGTACTCAAGGCCAAACTCTCAAAAAACGGCTTGCACATATCACGTACATACTTTGACTTTTCAAACGATCAAAAAGAATCTACGAACTTTTGCCCAATTTAGAAAATACTTAACATTAAAATTTTCTGCCCAAGCAAGTTGATGTGCCACGTTACGTGGCTAAGTGTGACATTTTAGAGACACATAATTGCCGAGAAAAGATGCAACGATGATCTTCTGACGCGTATGTGAAGCAAATTATTCCCAATTAAAAGGAATCGGAAACGATGGGGTTTTAGAAAATGACGTCTCCACCTTTCGCTAATGTGCCCGCGCGATGTCTTTTCGGCTCTAGTTGACGTGTCTTTTTTCGGTACGCAACAGCACAATTAGCCACGTAAATATTATATGCCGCATCACTTTGCATGGACGGAAAAACTAATGTTGGGTATTTTTATTCTTTAGATATAAGTTCGTGAACAGTTTCGAAAAATTCCGGGTACTTTCCATCTCCCTGTTTAAGTTGGTGGGTTCTTTTGGGATTTGGCCAATGCTCACTAATTATGTATTATGTTTGTAGCCTTTCGAAATTATAGCAAATTTCATTTTAGCAAAAGATGTAATTAGGACTAACCTCGCCGCAAGCTCTCAGTACAAAAATAGACCACGAAAAAAGACAACAAGCCTACGAGGCATATCTACACAAACCTTTTTCCAACATTGAATTGTATTCCTATGAACTGTATACATAGATAACCAGAAACGGAGTCATTCTTATGAATGTGATGATGGATAGCAGCATTCCAAGCAAGTTCATACTAAACAAAATGGAAAGCCTTTGCCTCTGGTATGCTTAGAGCACCAAATGAGCTCTTAATTTCTGGCTCTTGAAATATTACAAATCTAAAAACCCTAAACCAGACATGAGCACAATCGAAAAACAATTGATCTCTACTGCTCCACGTGGACAACGTCATGAAGACACAAACTCTCTAAAGTTTCAACATATTCGACAGGTAAAAAGCTCCAATGTCTAGAATCCACTTACATCAAGCAACTGAACAAAAGAATCAAAAGAAACACCAGCTGTAAATAGCTTTTTATTCTCTTAGGATTTAACCTTAAGCTACCCATATGAGCAGGAGTACGTCTTCCTTGAGACCATTTGTGTTGCCATCAGTGATGAAACTTCTCAAATCATCAGCGAAGCACATATGAGCTAGCTTGATTTTGTCACAAAATGTATGACATTTAACCTTCTTCAAAGCCGCTGCTTCGTTCGACATTCTTGTGAAAACTTGAATACAATAACCAATAGCTAGGGAGGAAAAAAAATCTACTTGTTGAATTATATCCATCGAGTACATCTAAATCTTTTAATTTGATTTTACCTGACTATGTTAAATTCACCTCGGTAAAATCTTAGTGCGTTCTTATGTTGATAATAATTGAATGTACCATTTCTTCCTTTTATTCCCTGTTTGAGGAAATTTCGTCCAACCATGATCCTATTTGGCGGGTTGCAAATATATATACATCACCCATCATTCAGAGACGTCATTGTATGAAACTTCGTCTGGATAGAGATGGAGAAAAACAGTTCTAATTGAACAATCGCATTTTTTTCGAGGTCAGGCCAACTTTAATATATGGTTGTTGTTTTTTTAAGTAGTGCAAAATTTTTTTTTTTTTTTATTTGAGGTGTCATCCGATTATTATTCCTACTTGTAGGGTGAGGACATAAGAGCATTATTCTGCCAGAAAAGTTTCAATGACGTATCCAAAATGTAACTACAATCCCATTTAGATAAGGACAGGAGAAGCGAGCCACTAAGTTATTTCAAGAACAATAATTGGAGAGAACGCATTAATGAAAAGAAAAAAAAATTTCTCAATGAGTTCACCAAAACCATGCCTCTGCAGTCAATGCCTTCACTAGGTAGAACAAACACTAGGCAAGGCTGATAAAATCGAAATTATTAAATAATAAACTCATACCAGCAACATTTCCAGCAAACCGATGTCCATCTTATAAATAATTATCTTCTTCCTCCATTTTTTAATAAATTTTCTCTCTTGTTTGGACCCCAAATGGGGCTGGTCAGCCATATCTATATAATCTAAAACCTTAAGAGTCAGACTTATCTGGAAGCTTTTGAAGCAGTTGATAAGCATTTATAGGGGAAATTATCAAATCAGTCATAGACTCATTATACAGATGTCAATTCAATCCTAAACTTTTTAATTTCTTCAATTTAGTTCTAAACCTTTACACGAAATTCTAATGTAATTTTTTTGATCAATTTTTCCTGGAAATCACTGGCGAAGTGATTGGACTATCACATTAAAAATTTCTAATAAAAATTTATCAAAATGACAGCATTGGAATCTCATGCAAAGATTTATAACTAACTTGGTAAAATTGAAAAGTTTGGGTCCGTATAATATTTTTAGGGTTGTTTGGGTAATTATTTTTTTTTTCCAAATTTATGTTGTTGATCCATGGACTAAGTGTAGTTAGCAACTATTTGTATGTGCTCAAGGAGAAAGATTCGCTTTGCCCATTGACCACGAAGAAGTGTGCTGTTGTACACTAAGGATACTATGATGTATAGGCCGGTATGATAGGCTCAGATTTTGGGACAATGCCTACATATTATGTACTTGGCAGTGAGCATCATCCTCTTGTCCATTTCTCATAACAACTGGATATCTTAAAGGTGGTTTGGACTTTGGGAGGACACTTTTGTATTATTTCGTCTATTATGGCTACTGCTATTTATTTATGTTATATGAGCAAGTTATCAAGTGGTTGCAACTTTAGTAGGCATAGGAGTCAAACCCTAGCTAGTTGGAAATAAAGCCATTGGGATGGTGACAAATTCAAAATTGCCATCTCACCAGCAAGTTCTCTGTAGAGTAGCTCTAATTTTAGAACTTCTTCTCGACTCTAAATATTGTGAACCCCACTTGTTTTGGCCGATTTTCTCTTCTCCTTTATTTAAAGAAAAAAATAATGCAAGATAACTCTTTCCAACCCGACATTGAAAGAAGCTATATAAAAATCCAACGTGGTTACGTGCTTTCCGCAAATAAAGATTTTTGTTGCTACTTTAGCTTTTCTTTTGCTTGATTAAGGGATGAATTAGATAATTTCTTATTACTTTAGATTTGTGTTTGTTATTTACTGGTATTTCACTTCTCGTCGTGTCGTTATCCAATATTGCGGATTTAAATACGCTTGTGCCATTTTCAACCCCTTTTAACTCCTAACACCCAATTTATATCGAAATGATCACACTATTTCTTGCGGGTCCTACTATTGATTTAAGAATTTTTTTTACCTTTTTTTTTTCCTTCTTATTATTCTTATTTTACTAAAGATGAAGTTACCATGCCAATAATTATTAAGGTTAAATATGAGGCATACCCTACCATTTCCCTTTTTTTTATTTATTCTTTTTTGGTTTTTTCCTTTTCTTTCTCATTTGAAACAAAAATTGTTTACTTCTTCTCCAAAAAATATTTTATTTGGTAGTTAGTTAACTGATTATTGTATTTCTGATCAAAAAAACTAATTATTTTGTTAATTATTTATATGTTTCTTTTTTTTTTACTGGGAAAATATTATTAAAAAATAATTTAAGCACAAGTGAGAGGATAACCTTTGAGTAAATTGTGTATAATGCATAAATCAACCGCAATATTCATTTTTGAGTAAATTCTTATGAATTTGTACTAAAGATTGAAGTCAAAAAATTCACAATCATGACTATACTCTAGGGAAATAAAGTAAATAATTTGTAGATAAAACTATTTTTTTTTTACTCCGATATATGATTAGTACTTGCTTAGATTATAATAATGAAGTATAAATTTAAAAGAAGACAACCATAAACAAATGTTGAAATGTAATGGGTGTAGAAGAAGCGGCTAGGGTGAAAAAAAATTATTTGAAAAGGATGTGGATAATTTTTTTTTTAGCGAAATCGAAAAAAAGAAGAAAAAATGTAAGAAATAATTTTAAATCAAGAGTGAGATCACAAGGGATAATGTTATCAATTCGATATGATAAGGAATGTCAGAAGCCAATAAATTGGTGAAAATAGCGCAAGCCTTTAAATATTGTGTTAATGGATATATATTTCGAAATAGTAAGTTTGACTTTTCAAGGTATCCAAAAATAAAAGCCAAAAAAAAAAAAATCAGTGAGTTCCCTAAACCGATTTTAGGGTCCATTCCAAATTCCAAAATCTAAGAATCGACCATAAGCCGGCAGCTTCCAGATTCCAGGGTTGGACCAACCCATCCTTAGAACTGCTCGCCCTACTTTCTAATTCAGAAAATAAACAATAACTTCAGTGTAAGCTGACATCCTAATTGAGGGACTGACTATACTATCTCTAGATAGGAGAAGTTTAAGGGCCGTTCTCATTTCTCTTCAAAGGAAACCCCCCAGTTTTTTATCCTGTCAGGCAAATGGTTATCCAAGTCCTCTGGCATTTCAATTTGAGAACTTCTTCTCGACTCTAGATACTGTGAACCCACTTGTTTTGTCCGATTTTCTCTTCTTTTTTTTTTAAGGAAATTTTTTTTAATATAACATTGCTCTTTCTTATCCCATATTGAGAGAACCCATATAAAAATCCGACATCGTTACGTGCTTTCAGCAAGTGAAAATTTCTACTGTTACTTTAGCTTTCATCATGCTTGATTAAAAGACAAGTTGGATAATTTATTATTGCTTTAGATTCTCTTTATTTTTTACTGGTATAGTGGTATGTCAGTTCTCACCGTTTTGTTTCCCAGTATTGCAGTATTAAATATTGTGTTAATGGATATATATTTTGAAAGAGTTAGTTTGACCTTTCAAGATATACAAAAAAGAAAAGCAGAAAAAAAAAAAAAAGGAACATAGCCAGTTCCTTAAACCGATTTTAGGGCTGGTTCTAACTTCCGAAATGTACGAACCGATCCTATGCTGGTAAGTTCCGGATCCCAGGGTTGGACCAGCCCATCCTCAGAACCGTTTACCCTACTTTCTAATTTGGAAATAAACAATAACTTCGGTTTAAGCTGACATCGTAATTGACGGGCTGACTTATCTCTAGATAGGAGTTCATGGGCCCTTCTCATTCCTCTTCAAAGGGCCCAAATATTTATCCTGTCAGGGCAAATAGTCATCCCCATCCTCCGGCATTTCGATTTGAGTAAATGCTTTCTCGGGCCAGATGCAAGGTTCTTTCCACTGTGTATAGCTGTCTTCAAGTGAAAATTTTACAGCTCAAGGTAGTCCTAAGCTAAGTCGAGGCACTTTGGATTCATATGCATCGGATGCCTAGTAGCTGCAAGCATCTACACTTTTGGGGGAGAGAACCAAAAACTCGGCATTTAGCAATCAGTCGAACAGGGAAAACCAAAAAAAAAAAAAAAAAACCCTTCACCATTTTATGGTCACTCAAACCATAAGGGTGCAACCATCACTGCTACTGCCAGAAGATGAAAGATGGCTTTATTTCAAATATGATGAAGTGAGTAGCGAAAAGTAGTCTCAAATTGAAAAATTTACAAAATTAAAACGGATAAAATAAGAAAGGTATGACCTTCTCGGAAGACACCAAATAATTAGATTCTCGAGTTACTCTTGAACCCACAAGAGAAGAATCCTCAAAGATAAGTGTCGAAGTACGGAGCAATATGCCATTTATGTGCACTACTCCATATGGCATGGTGGAAGTGTCTAAGCTAAGTCTAATGCCAAAAACTCCCTTACACAGCCGAAATATGGCAACATACAAGAAAGCCATTCTGCAACTTTATTTAAAATCATTCCACTCACCGGTTATTTCTTCAACAGCATTGCACTGCATTGCGCCATTATCTTCGATGCCCTGGTTATAGCATCGGTCATGTAGAAATTCTCTACTGCTGTTCCAAAGTCGTTTGGACTGATCTTTTGGTTTGTGTTGGGTCTCACTGTAGTAGTTGAAATTGTGGTGGGTTCCTCTCATCCACGCTCACAAGATTTGGTGCCACTGTCCAAATCCGGGACCGGATCCCTCCAACACTATCATAAGGCAACTGAACTCCTGCCACCTCTGACAAAGCACGAACAATCTTCCAGTCATCTCTTGCATCACCAACCGTTGGAACTGCAGGAAGAGTCTGCTGAACGCATCCTTCAGTATTTTCATATGTACCTTCCTTTTCGCTGAAGGCGGATGCTGGAAGAATGACATTGGCACGATATACACTTTGATCTCCATGATGGCCCTGATAAACTACAAATGCATCGTCAGGAATGTCCTTCAAGTTGATGTCATCTGCACCCATCAGATACACAAATTTTGCGGACTTGATGCTGTCAGGAGATTGTGGAACAAGTCCAAGATCGAGGGCCGCAGCTTGAGCAGCATGTAGAAGCAACACATTGTAACCATTCCAGTCAGGCCTCACAACATTCCCGTTCTTAGCGATGGTCTCAATGGCAGAAAAAATTGCATCTGAATCCTCTCTCTCAAAGAGCCCAGCACCCACAATAATAGCCGGGTTTTTGGCATTTTTAAGAGTTGAGCAGAAGGGGTGGCGCCCCTCAGCAAGTTCAGTCAGAGTTTGAGGGCCTGTGCCAAGATGTTCGTGATCATAGTTGAAATCAGTTGGCGGACCAATATAACCCACCTTGCGTGTGTAGCACGGACTGTCTTGCGGATTCTTGCATTCACCATAGCAGCTTCTACTCTTGGCTGGTTGAACAAAATGGAAAAGAGAGCCAGAAATCAGATCAAATCAACAGAAAAACCACGGATCTCAAAGAAAGGGTCAAAGCCACAAGGACGGTGTAAATGTCCTATTCTTCAAGGAATTAAAGATTGTCATCACCAAAATATTATCATGAAAGCAGTCTGGATGGTCATCCGTCAACAATCTAACAATTATACATTACCTGAGTTCCAACCAAAAGGAAAACATCTGCCTTCTCAAGACCAGCAATGCCAGTATTCATAATATATCCTGATCGCAGATCAGCATTAGGGTGCTTCCCATTGCCTTCACACATTACATTATTGGACCCCATTCTGTTCAAGAAATCTTTGAGTGCCATCATAGACTCTGCATCAGATAGTTTGCCAGCAACACCAACAATCTCTTCTGGTGCGACTTTATGGATAACCTCACCAACCATGGCAAGGGCATCATGCCAGCTCACAGCCTGGAAACGCCCATCAGCACCACGAATCATGGGGTCATTAAGCCTCTGCCTCTTAAGGCCATCATAACAAAAACGAGTTTTATCGGATATCCATTCCTCATTTATATCCTGCAACAAAAGTTCCAAAGCTGAATAATCCACTGAGAGTTCTCAATGTGTGTGCAGGCATACACATGCATCTGTCCAAGAAAGAGTGTACAAGAGAGAACAGCAGGGGAAAGAATGTGAAGGAAGGGAGAGAGAGAGAAAAGTCCACTCATTTGTTTGCGAGACTACAATCTCCACCAAATTAGAATCTCATGACAGTTAAAACAGTGTGCACTACCCTCAGACAGCATCAATGGCAACTCACCAGCAACGTCAAGCAATTCAGCCACAGCAGCCAGAAAGAAATCTTGATGGAACACAACAAGAGCACAGGCAATTTTTACTAAAATTGAAATGCTTATCCTTGGATTGTGATAGAAAACTGCAGCAGCCAAATCACCATCCTCATGTGGCCACCATATTATAGCAGTGTTGAGAAAGTTTAAAGCATATTAATCTTAGGCTAAGATTGGCAGTGCCTATTCAAGCTCAAACAACTTATCGGAAGCTGTTGCGAAGTCTTTCTCCCAGTGCGTATTCAATTCCAACAAGCACTTCTTTT